>NC_044496.1:4321271-4326271 GCF_902362185.1 Chanos chanos | reverse complement strand
GCTTTCGTTCGAAAGTTTTTCATGTTAGATCAATTCCTTACGGTCGCGTGTGTCCTGGAAAAGGGCATAGAAGACGTTACAAAGGTCCAGATTAGTGCTAGATTGATGTTAGCTTTAACCAGGTTCCTGTGCAGCCCAAAACCATTATCTTACATATAGCCCCGAGCAATCGAGTTTTCTGGAACTTAATCATCGTTCCTCTCGGCCATGACCATCCCCCTAATCTAATGAAGGCCTCTCACTTCAGAGGCTCTTTATGCTTTTCGGGGGGTTTGGGACCCTGATGAAGGTCCAGGTTTGCTAGCTTTGACTTTGAGCGTGGAGACAGCCTGGCCAGCCCCTTGTCTATGGTGATCTTAACTTCATAAGCACAGCTGGATGGAGAATGGAGACGGTTCGGTTTGCCTTTGCTCCGACATGCACCCCTGTGCCCTCAACATCTAACCCTGGTTCATGGAGCCCTATGTTAAGGCTGCAAGCGCACAGGGAGTCATTACCACACGGACGAAAGTGCAAAAGACACTGTCGGAATAGAATGTGTGTTCCACGTAGAGGTTTTTTTTTTTCTCTCTCTTCACGCATCTATGCTTTAGATGGTCCAAGCGTTTCAATTAGACAAACAGGTACAGTTCTCATAAAGTTTTATAAACAAGATCGATGAGCAGAGCATGAAATCTGTGGCATATACAAGACCATATGCCCTTTTGACTTTTATGACTCTAAATTTTTATAATTTATAGATGGGGGGACAGTAAGAGTATTGCGCGTTCCATTGTGTTAATGCAGGACAGAAGCAAAAGCTAACTGACAGTGGGTAATTCCATTAGAGGGATTGTGATAGTGGAGATGAACTGCGCATTGACAGCCCAACAGGCTTAATGAATTACTCTAGTCCAGCACCAGGCTTCCCAAGCCCACTAGTATTTTTTTTTTTTTTTTGCTTAACTTTGCCTCCGCTCTCTCTCTCTCTCTCTCTCATGAAACAGCCTCAGTGTTTTATTGAAGCTGCATTTGCTAAACAATCTCTGAGTAATTGGACAAAGATACTTCTGAGCAGTTTCTCATGTCCTTTTTTTTCCCCCAATTACATTACCTCTTTTGTAATAAACGAGAAGGTATTTCAGGTTTTGTTTTGTGTTGGGGTTTTTTTTCAATCTTCAAGCCCTGGGAAATCTGGACGTTGGTGCACACATATCTAAAACAAAAAGAACATCCTGACTCTGTGTTCTGACACGTTTGTAAACTCGACGCCATGAAAGATGGAGGTAAAGAGGACCAACCGGAGATGTTGCACAATGGATGACCTTTTAGTGACTCAATGTCAGAGGGTCTGCTGTATGGGGACCCCTGCAGTTATCCCAAGTCCAATGGAACCACAGCAGGGAGGAAGCCTGTGGCAGCTGGGAACCACTGAAAGGGCACGCAATGTCGATATAGGGGGAAGGCGGGGCTATCGCCAACATTCCGCTCGTCAACTGTCAAACATAAAACGAAGAGCGTGCGTCAGAAACCCAGTGACAGCATCAGCTCAGCTATCTGCACATAAGATTTACAACAATACCACTTAGGTCCTGTCTTTTAATAAAGACAGTTTTGCTGAAGTTACTTTTAACAAGGAGTGTGTCCAGCTGAGTGCTGGAAAAAAAAAGCAAAAAAAAAAAAACCCAAAAGAAGTGTCCTGTCAGTGTGGAGGTTATTCAGACGAATGACGGAACCGTAAACGTCCGTTGTTCGTCCTCGTTTTTTGATCGTGCCATTTGCGCTTTTTAAAGCTACATTGATTTAGCCAACATAGATCTTTTTTTCTCTTCTTTCTTTTTTTTTTTTTTGAAACAGTCGCGATATTGAACTTGCGCATCTTGTGTGGCCGTGATAGGCCGTAGGCCATCAAGCGGGCACTCCACCTGCTGGGGCTCCGCAAGGGTTCTTTCATGTCCCTCAGTGGCAAGCTGACCTTTGCTCTGACTTTAGAATGGGACCTCGGGACTGGGCTTCTACAATCTATACGTCTGGAGAGAGAGAGAGAGAGAGAGCACTGTCCCTTTGTGATCTCTCTTTCATACCTCTTACACAGCTGAAACAAAAAAACCCAAAAAAAACGGAAAACCAAAAAAGGGCCCTTATTTGTGAGTTTTTACAGGTTGTTAGCGTTGACCGTAAACACGGTCCAGGTGATTTTCAAGCGCCGCGTAACGCACGTGCGAGAGGAATCTGCGTGTTTTGCGCTTGAGCTTCAGCATACGGAGAGCATGCGGCGCTGAGGTGATCAATATTCCAGCACATTACTTCTCCTCTTCCATGGTCAGAGTGGTTGGTACCAGCTGTGGGATCAGGTAGGCACTCATTAGCTGTTCCGCGTTACACCGGATCCTTCCCACCATGAGCAGCCTGGAAAAGGGTCGGGGGGGTCGTTCATCGATGATCTTCCAGGGGTAGGGTCCTCCAATGACTTGGCATCACTTCCATCGATTGCCTTGCACAGTTATAATCTCTATGGCCCAACAGCAGGGGGGGCAAACACTCATCACCCCTTCAACCCCCACCCCCCCCCCTTCCCAACCACCCCCGAGAGCTCTTCGCAGCGACTAAGCCAAGGTCTCTGAGTCTTTTAATTGCTAGCCCTAAAACACTCCAGATTGTATCACCAGGAAGCTTTTCTGGAAAGAGAGAGAGCCCAGTGCAACAGTGGATTAATGGAGGGGATGAGGGCTGAAGGTGAACAACGCGTTTGACGCGGACAGAAACGGCTTCAAACCAGCCTGCTTCGGCCATCCGTCACATCCCCTCCAAGCCCATCCAGACGCTCAGCTACACATTGCAGGCTGTGTGTGTGTGTGTGTGTGTGTGTGTGTGTGTGTGTGTTTGGGGGCGGGGACGGGGGTGAAGTGAGGTGGAGGGGGCAGCTCTGTCTTGCAAAAGCGCGCGCCGTTTTTGACGATCTTTTGATCCGACGGCCACATATCTTCCTAGTCCTTGAACTGAATTGATCCTTCTTAATTACTTTTGAGGGGAAAAGCAGCAGAATTATGAGAGAGAGACTTGTCAGACACCGCGGCCTGTATATCATACGGAATGACCTTATCAGCCACAGCCGTGCGTTCAGAGGACGGCGCAATGCCTGCAAGTGCCACCTCGCAATACAGACCTTCGTCCAGTCACTTCCTGTTTTCCGCCTCTGTCTCTCTTTTTTTTTCTTTTCTTTTCTTTTCTTTTCTTTTTTTTTCCATTGGACTGAGACTACTGTACCCCCCTTTTGGCCTATTCGAGGCGCATTTGCCTTGTAAACACTCACCTCTGCAGACCCATCCTCGGTATGTGTTGGTTGTGTGTTTGACTGCTGCCTCTGAACACCCCCCCCTCCCCCCCTCACACACACACACACGCACGCACATACACACACACACCCCACCCGCCGCCCCCATTTCCACTTCGTCTTTATTGAGTGCTGGAGTGACAGAGACATTAAAGTTAGCACTCATTACGTTAATTGAACCTTGTTTACGGTCTGACTGGAATTGGAGAAAAAGAGAACTGGATGAGATGGGTTGGGCTGAGTTGTCCCACGATCCTGTGTGTGCTTCTGTTTGTTCTCTCTGTGGTTTTATTTTTATGGGTTCCGCATCTTAGTTGGTCTGGTTCACAAATGGCTTTTGAGGTATTTTTATTTGATCTGCTATTACAAAATCAAAAGACACAAAGATACATGTGTGAATGTATATGTGTGTGTGTGTGCGTGTGTGTGTGTGCGTGTGTGTGTGTGTGTGTGCGTGTGCGTGTGTGTGTGTGAGAGTATATGCATATGTGTTTGTGTGTGTGTGTGTATGTGTGTGTGTGTGTGTGTGTGTGTGTGTGAGAGAGAGAGAGAGAGAGAGAGAGAGGTGTGTGTGCATGTGTCTAGACCATAACCAGCTTTTAAATGTGTGCTCCTAACGCTGAGCCCAGGCTGTGAATAAGATCTTGGATCAATAGGATATGTGATGGGAAACATTTAGCAAAAAAAAAAAAAAAAAAGAGGACAAAAAAACGCAGCAGCAGCAGCAGCAGCAGCAGTAAAACATGCATTAGACAAAGCCTGTTAATCTGTTACGTGTTTGATATCGGCCTATCACGTCTGCACGCCTGCATATTCAGATGATCTCCCCGGGCCGAGTCCCCGTAACGTTCGTTCGGTGCTGTCCTAGCCTCAGCACCTGCAATTCGATAATTATTATTGATTTGCTCACCGACTGCCAGCCTGCAACCAGCTGCAGAGATTCGGGTGATGGACAGTTAGAGGTTTGGACAGTTACCATCCAACAAGGCAAAGCCTCATCTTGATAAGGGTAATTGATGATTGTTTCAAGCTGGAGGATGGGAAAAAGGAGGCAGCGAGAAAAGGAGGTGGGAAAAAGGAGATGTGTGTGTGTGTGTGTGTGTGTGTGTGTGTGTGTGTGGGGAAGGGGGTGGGGGGGTGGGGGTACTGGAGATGGAGAGACCACGAGGGGAAAATGGGGGGTTGGGGTGGGGTGTGGTGGTTGGGGGGGGGGGAGGGGGGTCAGAGAAAATGAGAAAGGAAAAAAAAGACCTTTGTGGCTGTTTTCCTTAGGGTTGTCCTATGGACTGTATGTTAGGGATCATCTCTAAAGTCCAGAAAAAAAACAAATATGCAGGACCTTTTGGATTAAAATGTCACTATGCTACAGGCATTGATTTTTTCATGAGCACAGAGACTGTGGTTGGACATGAACCATGTCGATGAAAGCTGCTCTTGACAGTTTCCCTTCAGAAGGATTTCAGAGCCATCCACAAATTCTGCTCTCCTGCTGAAGGCTGTGATTAGTCTTCCCTTGTCGTTTTAATGTAAACATTATCATGTTTGGTGTCATGTAGTAAGCGTGTGTGTATGTGTGTGCTCGTGTGTGCGCGTGCATGTGTTTGTATGTTTGTGTGTGTGTGTGTGTGTGTGTGTGTGTGTGTGTGTGTTTATGGGAGGGTATGCATGTGTGTGTGCATACATGTGA
>NC_044496.1:4301271-4316271 GCF_902362185.1 Chanos chanos | reverse complement strand
GGGCTGGGGTCTCGTGCTGCATATTGATGAGTGTCTCATCTGGTTTGTTTGGGGTTTTTTTGTTTTGGTTTATGTTTACCTGCCCACACACACACACACACACACACACACACACACACACTCACACACACACCTTGTCTGCTAGATTCTGGGGACCCTCTGCTGACTTCCATTATAACCGTAGTAAAGATTAACAACCTAACCCTAACTTTAACCCCTGATCCTAATCAAACAACGCTTTCACGCTTAAGTTTGTGTCAACAACAATAATATACTGTGTAACTTTTTGCAGTAGTCAGGACTATGATGTTGACCCCAGTTTGACAAATAGTGAGCTTTCAATAGAAAGTTAGCAAACACAAGTGCACACACACACATGCGCACACACACACACACACACACACACACACACACATACACACTCACATGTAAATACATGCACATACACAAATGCACACACAAATACACACATCCACGTATGTATGTGCGTGTATACACATACACATACACCTACACATACACCTACACACAGGTCATGAACTCCCTGCTGTTCAGAGAGTGTTGTTGTGTATAAGCTGTTGTTAAGGAGGGATCCAGGACTGATGATATGATTGGTTCTCCACATTAACATAAGAGCTTTGAGTTTGTGTAGCATCTCTTCCGTTGGCATCGCGTTCCTTCGCTTAACCTGCTTACTGCCGCGCATTTTCCCCGTCCTGTTTGTGTGCGTTTCATCATTTGGAGCTGTAACAGGATATAACTTAGAAGGTCACTAACATCTCACTAATGCGTCATTAATATAAATAATTTTGAAACAGCAGTTCATTACGACGCGCTATAGACATAGCTTTCCGCTGAGCCCAGCTCCACTTACTGTAATTGAGTTTTCACAAGCCGGTGGAAATATGAGGGCAGTCCAGAGAGATTAGAGGGGTGTTGAAAGGGATTTGGATCTTTCCTGCCCATGGAGACTGTGGGCCCAGCGTGGAAATCGGAGAGGTGAAGGTACCAGTACGGCCACTGGATAGGTGGTGCTGGAGAAGGAGATTATCCCATTAAAGCCAACATGTCTCGGGAGGATTATGCTTAACTACCGGCTCAGGCGCTTCTTCCCTCTCACAAACAGTCTCTTCCGCTTCCTGCTGAGGGGGACACAAGAGAGAGAGACTTGTCCTCGCAAAGAGCCGGTTTTTAAACCCGCTAAAGTCGAGAATGGTCCGAATACAAAGCCTTAACATGAAGCCCTGTCAGCACTGCTACGGGTCCTACAGTTTAACAGTGATGCGGAGAACACAAGGACGCATCCAGCGAGTTTATTCCACCGACGCAGAACCTGTCCATCGTCTCCGAGCGTACCACCGCAGCACGTGATTGAAAATGCAAATGGCATTTATTCAGTTCAGGTATTGCACTGCAGGCTGTCAGTCATGAACGACGGTTTCACATCGTTCATAAACTATGAAACTTTCCACACACAACAGCAACAACAACAACAACAACAACAACAACAACAAAAAAAGAGTACATTTTTCAGCAGGACCACGCAGAAGGAACCAAGCCGACATGAAATTCACTCAGTGTGACTTGATTCATCGCTGTTCAGCAGAGCATTCTGACTGACCAGAGGTAAAGCATCGCCGTTTTCAGACGTTTTTGACAAATCACACAGCATTTTGTCTCCCGAAGCACATGCCAGAGACATCATAATATTCCAGTTCAAGCAAACAAAAAAGCTTCCAGTTCTTTCTCCTCCGCTCAGGGAAGCCAGTTTCTTCCTTGTGCTAATGAGGCATACACCAAAGAATGTTAAATCCCAGCCCAACATAATTCAGCTCATCAGAAGGTGTTGAATTAAAGTAAAATTCCTATGTGGAGGCCTGAGTTAGCAGATAATGAAAAACTTGAAAAATGTTGTTGATTTCTTTTTTTGTTGTTTTTTTTTTGTTTGTTTGTTTGTTTGTTGTTTGTTTGTTTTCTTTCCTTTTCCTTTCTTTTTCATCAGCTAAACTGACAGGACCATTTTGCCTATCTCTGAGGCCAGAGCTGCTGTTTGTCCTGAATTTGCCTGGGGCTGTGCTAATCAAAAGGAATCATTCTGACACATGGAGCCTTCCTGCATTATTCGTGAGCAGCTCAAGGATTACAGATCTCTCTCTCTCTCTCTCTCTCTCTCTCTCTCTCTAACGTTCCGTGTGGAAACCTGAAAAAAAAAACATATCTCAGCGTGGGTCTCTTCTCTCTCCCACCGCGTCTCCCCTTGGCCCTGTTGGGCACGTATGCTCCGTGGGTCAAAGACTTACCATTTCAAATGACTCTCTCTGTTTGCTCTCTCTCTCTCTCTCTCTCGGGCTGAGAACGCTGACTTTGCTCTGCCTTTTGAATCTGTCCCGGAGAGAACGTGTAACAGGACCCAGCTCAGTGCCTCAGGCTAAAGGCTCTGCTTTAACAGAGGGTCTGCATCCTGCAGAGGTTGTTCTTAAAAAACCTGGCTTCTGCCACCTGGCCGAAGCCAAAAGCCCGTCTGACGTATGCGAAAAACCCAACACATAACCCGGACTGGATCGCCCAGGAAAAAAAAAAAAAAAAGAAATTCCCACAAGGCTCTTCTCCTACACTCCCAGCATTACCCTGCCCTGCAGTCTTCGTTTTTAGGATTCTGTCTTATCCGTCAGAATTCCATGACTGCTCCTTTGAGAAGAGGGAAGTTTCAGCGATAACTATCTTCTCCCTTCTGCCAAGTTCTGTCTTTAATTAAGTGTTTACAGTCAGGGGAAAAATTCCGGATTCTTCTCAGATCTCAACAACCAGAGGGTGACCCTGTGGAAGACAATCGTGAGGAGAGTCAGTCGTTTTTTTTTTTTAGCCCGTTGTTGGCGACCAAATAAAAACACTGACTTTTTTCTTCTTTTCTTTTTTGTCATGTGACCGCAGTGACAGCAGTTAATCTGCTGTTATGGACTGTTTTATTGTTCTAACACATTCAATTCTTACAAATTACGGTTCCCTTTCTTTTGGGCCTCAAAACCTTCTGCATGCTTCTCTAACCTCCGCCCGTCTTCATAGTAACGTTAATATGATACCAAAAGAGATATCAAAAACATGATTACTGGGATGTGGCAGAACAGAGGGGCCTTGAGCCAACACATGGATTATGATGGCTCACTGAAGGTTCGAATGCAAAATATGTAAGGATCTCGTGAAACCACAGACGCCAGTTAGAGGGAATGGGAACCATTTTGCATCGTCTGATCAGTATTATCTACTCACTTACTCAGCACTTGCCCAGTGGCCCTGTTTGCATCCTGGGAGTGATAGGCTTGCAGCTTGTAAATAGCTGGATTCTTAGAAATAATGTCCAACCGACACCGGGAGTCTCTGTGGTATTACTTAGCTGAGTGTCTATGTGCGCAGTGATGTGGTTTCTTTCTGTGTCTTTGTACAGTGTTTCTGTTCCACTGTGTGTACAGAAGTTTTGAGTAAGCAAAGGCTGTTGGTACAGTGCAGAGCTATTGATTGAGCTTTAATGCACCTGTTCCTGCTGTGTGCCTGAGCCATGGCTAGAGGGCGCTCTCCCCCTGCTTAGTGTTCCCCTCTGCAGACTCAGCCTGTCTCTCCCCCACCCACACACAAACGCACACACTCACTCACACACTCACACACACGCACACACACGCAAGCACACATGTACACACACACACGTACACACGCACTCACACACGCACACGTAGGCACACACACACATGCACACACACCCTTACACACGTGCACTCACACACACACACACACACACACATAGAACGCTAATCACATTGTGTTCTTCTTCCTACGTACACGTTTGTGCGGCCTCATGGCTCATAGACAGGGCCTCAGCTCTCAGTTTGTCTCAGACTCCCACCTCGTGCATGATAAGCCTCTGAATTACTCTTCCTCCCAACAGGCACCGAGAGAATGGCTCACGACAAAAAGATGTGTAAACTGTTTTGTTTTGTCTTTAAGTCGGCAGGTGTGTGTGTGCTTTCTGTATGTAGCATTTCTCTCTCTCTCTCTCTCTCTCTCTCTCTCTCTCTCTCTCTCTCTCTCTTTCTCTCTTACATAAAGGATGCACAGTGCACTCTCTCTGGAGGAGGAGGGGTGGGTAAGTGTGTGTGTGCGTGGGGGGGTGGAGGGGGGGTGGGGGGGTGAGTGGGCTGAGAGGGCAGGGCCCTTTCCAGCCCACGGCAGGCTTTACCGCGCTGGCGGTTGGTCCCTGGGGTGGGGGGGGGGCAGGGAAGATGGGAGGGGGTGGTGGTCAGCAGAAGCAGGGTCGCCGGGAACAATGGGGCCTGGACAGAGCAGCAGCCAACTGGCCATCGGTGACCCGGGACACGGCATGGTCCTGTCAGTGCCGCTGACCGCCGGGCCCTGGGCGCCTGCCCCTCCGAGAGATCACAGGTGGCCCCAGGCCGGCAGAAATTGATCTGAAAAAAAAAACAAAGGAGCCGCGCTAGGAAAGGGAGGGAGAGACGGAGAGAGAGGGAGAAGAGAGAAATAGAAAAAGAAAAAAAATTGACAGGATGTTTTAAGTGCTCTTCCTTCTCTCTCTCTCTCTCTCTCTCTCTCTCTCTCTCTGTCTCTCTATCTCTGTCTCATGCTAGGAATGAATGCTATCTTTCTGAATGATGTACTTTTTTATTCAAGTAGGGAGGAAAATAATGAAAAGTATTAATACCTTTATACAATAATCCAACCTGCTCTTGTTATTGTAGCAAAGTATACAAATGATTTTTTTTTTTTTACAGTTTCCTGAAAACAAATGTTGACATGAAAGACTTGTATTATATAAGGGTTTTGGTCCTATGCGATGTGACCAGACCATGTTTTTTCCTGAATAATTTTTTTTTTTTTTTTTGCTTTCAGGGTTGAATTGAAGTATGTTTTTTTTTTATGAGTAGAAAAGCATTGCTTTTTCTATAGACAAAAGCACAGTGGAACAGGGCCTGTTTTTATTGTACGTTAGCTTTTTTTTATGTTTGGTTGGGGTTTTTTCTTTTTCTTTTTCTTTTTCTCTTTTTCGGGTTTTTTTTTTTTTTCCCCACCGCGTTTTGACGAGCGGGTTGAAACTGCATGGGTTTCCTTGGCATTGTGCTGACTAGAGAACTAAACAAAACAAAACCACCAAAAAAAAAAAAAAAGATGAAAGAACCCTCGGTGCTTGATGGAGGATGTGTACTGAAAGGTGGATTTTTGAATTATGTTCTTTAAAAGGTGGTGTGCTGGGGGAGAGGCGTATTGATCCACAGACTGTCTCAGCTGGGTCTTGCGCTGTTCCGTGTCTGCTTCAACTCCGAGACCGCTGGCGAGTACAATGCAGCCATGTTAGCGCCTATATAAACCACAGCACAATAAAACAGACACCCCCCCCCCCCCCACCCCCCACCTTTCCACACCTCCCAGAAAAAAAAAACACTTGTCAAAATCTAATGCTTTTTTTGTTGGTGTTGTTGTTGTTGTCGTTCCTCTAGCTCGGATATCCAAACGTTCACGATTAAAAAAGAAAAAGGTAAATCTTTCCGTACGGCTACGAAAGGGTAAGGGGGGGGGGCACTTTTCGCGCATAGCGTTATACGTTCGTGCGCACCCATACACACTTCTTCACACTTAACGCGGCGTTAAGAGCGACGAAAATGAGATGGGCGCTCAGGCCAATTAACACGGCCCCTGCCCCTCCCGTGTGAGAGGTTTAAATGTGTGACTGCTAAAGAGGAAGGAGGTGCTCTCTCTCTCTCTCTCTCTCTCTCTCTCTCTCTCTCTCTCTCTCTCTCTCTCTCTCTCTCTCTCTCTCTCTCTCTCTCTCTCTCTTTGTGAGTCACACGTATGGATCAGAGCTGAGGAGATGCCTGGGCAGATTAGGCAGTAAACGCACAGGAGTTAAACACACACCAGCCATACCGGCTCCAGCTCACACAGCAGGGCATGGAACAACCTGCCGTCAATCAACACACAGCCCAGAAGGAAAATGATATAACACCATGTTTGTATGTTTGTGGTTTTTGGGGGTTTTTGTTTGTTTGTTTATTTGTTTGCTGTTGTTGTTGTTGTTGTTCTCACCGCTGTTTATTGCGATTATGATATGTCTCTGATAATGCCAATGGATGTTTTTGTAATTACAGACGCTAGTACGAAACAGTCTGAGCGTTGAAACACAAAACACAGTGGCAAACTGTTTGTTCAATTCAAATGAGATTTCATTTTGTTTTAGGATCTGTTACATCAGCATCAGGATGTGTCAGGGCACCAAGAAATGAAGTGGTGAATTAATCAGACACATTTCTTAGAACTGCACATTCTGTCTTTTGCATATCTCAACACTGTATTCAAAAATGAAACGCTGCTTCAAATCAATTATTAGCATCTGCAACTATGAACCCAAGTCACTGTATGCACAAACTCAAGCGAGTTCTTTACAAGTATTTTAACATTTCCATTTCAGGAGATGACACATTTTCTTTTTTGACCTTTTGAACTATGATTCCTACACACTCAAAAGCATCTGTCTCTCTAATACTTAAACTGACCTAGCATTCACTCTTTGTCTATGAAAGGCAGTAAAAGAAAAAGACAACTTTTTTTTTTTTTTAATTTGCTGAGCTGTGTAAATGAGGCCCATTTGGGTACGGTTGGGTTTACCATGATACAGTCACGAACATAATGCGCCACTTCAATTAAAGAAAAGAAAACCCCTGCTTTTAATGTGTCTGATCTTCATTAAATACTCATGATTAACTCTAATGCAAAGACAAAAAAAAAGATGTATCTTAATCCTACATTGTCTATTCTTTTAATTTACTTCAAAATATTTGACCTTTTTTTTTTTTTAGAATGATATTTGCTCCTGAAGCATTAATCGATATTTTAACAATGCCTCACAGTACAGTGAGGACTGTCCGCTCTGTCCAGCTCTGATCCTTAGTGTATAAGTCTTCACAAGACAGACAGTGAGCTGAGCTGCTTGAGTGGACAGCTTTACTTTACCTACACACATGAGTATACCAGCATCTACCTCTGTAAACTACATCTGTATCCATCTGGATCAGCATTATCCAGATAATCCTGTTTGCGTTGTTTTCACAAGACTGGCTGGTTCAGAAAAGGAATGCAAAGTTTGCATTATTCTTCTCGGCTCCATGCTTACTTTAGTCTTGGCTATTTTTTTTTGTCTTTTTGTGTCATCTTTAGAGAAATGAAGCTAGTTTATATGACTTTAGACTTTGACAGTGGTTCAAAATCCATACAGTCTCTTTTATTTACAAACATCATATGCATACGATCAGCTGAGTAATGCAGTTTTTAAAAGGGATGAGGGATTTATATGATTCAAACTGATTTATACCTGTTTTATCTATAGAGGACAAGCATTTTGGACAGTTGTTTTGGGCATTTTTTTTCATTCTCCACGTTGTTTTTATTCTCATTTAAAAAAAAAAAAAAGAGAAGAAAAAAAAAGAATACCTCTTTGCATCCCAAATATGAACTTATCGACTAAAGATTAATAAACTGACTTCATGTTGTGCTTATTAAAGAGAATGAAAAATAACACATATAAATCACATTATGTGTTAAGAATTACTATCTGAGTAAGAGAAATAACTTCAAATAGGAAGGAGACTGTTTAATTCATTCTGTATGTATGTGTTCTTCAGCACAGCCTCTGTAAATCATTGAGGGAAAGCTATAAAAAAACCAACTCTTCTAATGCATTCATAACATTTGACTCGATTCAAAACACAGGTTCAGTGCTGTTCCAGCCGCACTAATGCATGTTGCACACACACTCACACACTCTCTCTCACACACACACACACACACGCACACACATCACCCATAATTCAGACTGTCTCTCTCATGCTTCCATGCCCCTCCCATTTAACCAGTCTGTGTATGCCAAGTACACAAAGACGCCTCATTCTCTCTGCATGTGAATGATACATGTGTGTGTGCCTTTATTGTCTTTAAGCAGATTTTAATACCTGTCATTACTGAGGTGACAAGCACTCAGTCCAGTCGTTTGGTGAAAATGGCGTATCATTACTGGAGCAGGCGGTCCACGATCTTCATTTTGAAGCCCTCTTTGACCGTGATGAATGAAGGAAGTTTATTCGCGTACAGCAGGAAGCCGGTCTGCCGTCTTGCTCCAAGGCACGCGGGAAAGATCAATACGCCCAGGATCAGTTACAGTGTTCAGGTCACGTGACCGTTGGGCCAAAAGAAATCTTTTGTATCAAAATTGTCTGTTGTTTTTCTTCTGTTTTTTCTTCTTCTTCTTCTTCTTCTTTTTTTTTTTATTTTGACTTCTGACATGATGCAGTACCGAGAGAAAAAGAAAAAAAGAGAGAGAGAAAAAAGGAACATCCATGAGGCTGATGGTTATCACATACAGTATTGACCAGTCTGTATGCAAACAAACCGCTGGTACAATGAATGTATTAATAACTCTTAGATCTTATTTCTGAATGTTCCGGTGAAAAGTGTACATAGAGAAGAGTATCTGATAGAATCACGTCTGACGGAGCGTAAGAATATCATGGACATGTTTTATGATTCAGATGTGCATGATATGACGATGGTGGTAGATTTAGTTTCTCCAATTTTTTTTCTTTTTTTTCTTTTTTTCCCTTTTATTTATTTATATTTTTTTTTTGAATGAAATTAATGGTCATTGAACTTCAAATGACAATGAATTTGAGAAAAGTTAAATGAATTCATAAGGCAAGAATACAGAAGTATTACATTTATGCCTCAGAGTAAAACTTTCCGTTTTCTTTTTGTTGTTGTTTATTTGGGGTTTTTTTTGATACCTTTTTTTTTTTTTTTACCTGTCATGAGACAAGTGAGGAGAATTTGACAGATTGTCTCAGAAACACAGCGGCCCGTGCAGAACAGAGAGGATTTTCACAGCCTTACATGTCACATGCTGTGATGGAGGACAGGTAAATCAGACAGTAGCGACCGCCTGACCAAACACTTAAGAGCTCTGTTTACTGCAGAGCTCAGGTCAGCATTTTAAAAAAAAACTTTTGAAAACATAAATAAACCATTAAGTCTTTTATTTTTGTTTTGTGTGTGTGTGTGTGTGTGTGTGTACACACTCTCTCTTGAACAGTTTACATCTTGAAGGCTTTTACCTGAAATCATATCCCAGTACCGTAAACATGCTTTGTGATTGAGTGCATTTAATCTTGATGATCAGGGTTGGGTATTGTCATCAGCTATGGCTGTCTTTTTTGTATTCCTTATGAGAGCTGATGTAGACGAAAGCGCCTGCCAAATGAATGAACGCACTGTAATATAATGTAATGTAATATAATGTAATAAAATGCCACAAACTCAAACCAGAATTTTGGAAAATAATGAAGCTTGATGATAGATTTTCGCATTTATGAAACAATCTGGCACTGAAAGTCAACTGATATTTGGTACTAAAACTTTACATAAAATGTTTTCATTGTTTGACAATGGCATGCCAAACCTTTGCTTAAAACATTTTAAAAGAATATTTTAAAGAAAAAAAAAGAAAACATTTGTGCCTCTAGATATGGGCTGGTTTGTCATGTCTTTAGCTAGAACAAGCAGATATGTCTTTTATAAACAGCTCCTTTAGCTGTACTCAGATCAAATGAAAAGCATATGGGCTCAAAGAGCCATCATCATTCTTTATGTTTAATAGTGTGACGCGTGAGTCAGGTCGCTGATGCTGCGTTTTCAGCTGCTGCTCCGTGATACGCGTAGCGACCGCGAGCGGCGTGTGATCGTAAACGCGGGGAGACATCCCTGAGCCTAAAGAGACAGGAATTAGCGGATTGATTCCCCAAAATCAGCCGCTTGATTCGTCTTGTTTCTCTCTGCTTTTAGGATCAGCCGTAGCCCCTCATTAGCGAGTAGGCTGATGATTGACGCGGCTTCCGCGCGAG
The DNA here is from genome assembly GCF_902362185.1 of Chanos chanos. NCBI lineage: Eukaryota > Metazoa > Chordata > Actinopteri > Gonorynchiformes > Chanidae > Chanos > Chanos chanos. Next base: position 4,306,324 of record NC_044496.1, on the reverse strand, counting down.
GCTCTGACACACGTAGAGCGTTTTCCGCCAGGCGATGGTTACTTAAGATGCGGCACTGCGTGCTTGTGTAATGCTGGGTAAAACAGCACTGGAGATCATGTGAAAGAGTGTAGACTAGCACATTTTGCTGGCGGAGGAGAACAGGGAGCTTTGACTCCTTAACGCAGTGGATAATTCCAGATTGAAATAGAACTGGTGAATCAATACAAGCAGCGTGTGTGCGCGCGCGCGTGTGTGCGTGTGTGTTGTGCGCGTGTGTATGTGTGCGTGTGCATATGTGTGTGTGTCTGGGGGGGGGGGGTGTTGTGCATGTGTACATGTGTGTTTGTGCATGTACACGTGTGTGTGCATGTGTGTGCGTGCGTGTGCGTGTGTGTGTGTGTGTGTGTGCTGAACCACTCGCATCCAGGTTGTGGCTTTGCCCTTTTGCTGATCTTTGCCTGTGCCCCCTGTCTGTCAGACTGGAGCCTGGCTCTTCCAGATTTAGCCTGCCTGATTATTTCAAGCGTACAGTTTAAGGCTTTGTCATGAAAGTTTGATCAAAGCATTGGCTCCAACCTTATATCACAGAACCCCCACCCCACCCCTGAAGAAAACACAATATTCCTCCCACACAAATATTTGCATCACGTTTGAATGAAAGTCAGAGTGATTTAAAAAATAAATGTGTGTGTGTGTGTGTGTGTGTGTGTGTGTGTGTGTAGATTATACACACTCACACACACACACGTTATATATTATATATATTGTATATATTGCAGTATGTGTGATGTAACCACACATTCAGTCTTATTACTGTAAAACAAGTATTTTTGTTGCCGCTCATGGCATGTGGTGTTTTAACAATAAATACACTGAACTGAATTTACAGCAGTTTTACAGTTACATTAGACGCTTTTTTTTGTCCAAAGCCCTTTTTTACAGTACTTACCTTTTGTCAAGGGGTAAGATTATTTGGTACTGCAGAGACAGAAAGGATTTCTAACCTGTCATCTGGAGAAACCGACCGGTCTACCACAGCAGGCACGAGACATTACCTCTTTATTTACAGCTCTGCATAATCTGATAATCTCTCATTAGGCCAAAGCTGGTTTTTCCATTTATCTTGGTAATTGCAACAGCAAAGACTCATTGTAATTAAGAAGATCAGCAATTAGGTGTTATTTTATTGGCCGTTTTAAATGTCGCTTAACAAATGGGGAAGGCGGAGGCTTTGACTGCCATCAGCTGAAGAGTGGAGACTGGCAGCTTGAGTTACTGATCTGCTTTAGTAGGGATAGAGAAAAAGCTAAAGGAGAAATCTGCATTTCAATTGTGTGTGTGTGTGTGTGTCTGTGTGACTGTGTGTGTGTGTGTGTGTGTGTTGCGCGCACGCACGCGTGTGTGTGTGTGACTGTGTGGGTGCGTGCATGCATGCGTGCATGCATGTGTGTGTGTGTTTGTGTGTGTGTGTGTGTGCGCATGTGGATGACCGGTGTGTTTCTAAACATTTGGTAACCTATCCGCATGTTAAATATCCTGTGATGCAGTCTGGCTTTTTTTTTTTTTCGCTGACTGATCCCTGCGTTTGTGTTTCTGCTCACGTCGGCAGTCGGTGAAAGAAACAAGATGTTTAGTGGTTTTTCGACCTGTCAATAAGGGCGAGCTTCTCTCTGCCTGTTAAAAGGCCTTCTACACTCCTCTCCTCACCCAGCCAATGCAGCCTGTACCCAGCCTAGCCCAACACAACCCGACCCAGGCCAGGCCAGGCCAGGCCAGGCCAGGCCAGGCCAAGCCCAGTACAACCGATGAGTGGACACAAAGCTTTCTGCTGCTGTGTTAATCCTCTGCTGCCTCCGCCATCTCTTGGGATTTTGTGTAAGAACCGTCCACGGTTCACGACAGCGGTCGTGCCTCCTTAAGCTGGTACCCAGGGCACGGGTCACTTTGTTTTGGTAATTAATTGCTGATTTCCAAGCCATTTTCACAAGAGTTGACCTCTGACCTATCAGACAGGCAGAGCAGTTCAGGGTACCCCTGTCAAAGAGCTGGAGGAGGAGGAGGGGTCACTCCATCTCATTCTTTATTGGAGTGAATTAGTCACACACACGTACACACACACACACACACACGCACACGCACACACACACACGCAGGCAGACGCTTCACACACACATCACTGTGAAAATGAGTCCAGCACCGTGTCAAAGGGGTTTTCTGCTTGTCATAAACAGCCATCAGCGTGTCCAGCTTTGCTCAAAAAAATAAAAAAAATAACAGAGCTCAACTCAACGGTCCAGCAGCCTCTTGTCTTTTTACAAGCACCGAGCAATTAGAAACACTGGCTAAATTCTTATTACCTTTCTTCTCAAGATCGGTGTCCGAAAGTGTTTTAATGAAAACGAGGAAGTCAATAAATGCAACCATAAAGAAAGGTTGTGAGTGAGTCTGAGACAAATGAGAGAGACAGAGACAGAGAGAGAGGGGGGGGGGGAGAGAGGGGTAGAGACAGAGACAGAGAGAGAGAGGGGGGGGTAGAAACAGAGACAGAGCGATGGGGGGGGGGGGTTCATGTGGCTCTCCTCAGTCTCCTCATTAAGATGGATCCGATTGGTTCTGCCCGATTACAGGAAAAGACTTTAATGATGTGAGGCCAGCAGGGACAGGCAGCGCACCCAGAGTCCAGAGTCTCTGAGTGGAAACAGGAGGCTCCCCTGCCCTGCCCTGGATGTCAGAGAGAAGTGGGATCTCTCCTCCATCTGAGACACCAGACACGCAATACTCTGCTCCCTATAGCCAAAGCCTCCGCAGAATTTATGACCAAATTTAAACAGCAAAATCACAACAGCGTAACTTTATGCCGCACTGTGTCAGACCCAAAACTGTATATTGTACCACTACAAACCAAAACCACTAAACAGTTTTAGTGAAAGTAAAATAATCAACGATGCTTTTAAAAAGTGTACAGTAAAGTGTTGTATTTAGTAAACATGTGTTTGGTTTGGTAAATGGAGATTTCAGGTCCCAGTAAAAGCAGCAGTTAAATGATAAGTTTATTTATTTTATATGGCAGAAACATCAAATATTGTTGTTTGTCCTCACTCCGCAAATGGGTATATTGCGGCGTCTCAAGTACAAACCGTTTTCTAAACAAGTCGACACCTCTATACAGTCAAATACAAAACACTAGGAGAGAGTCAATGAAGTAGCTGAGTTTTTCAGTAGTTGAGTTTAGTACTGTATACCGATATAACCACAGAGACAGTAAGAGATTTGAATATGATTTTAATTTTGACATAAAGCAGGGCTGTTTCCTGTTATGAAGAAATGGCAGCCTGGTGAGGGTTCTTTTTTTGTTTTGTTTTGTTTTGTTTTTGTTTGTTTTTTTGTTTGGTTCAGTTCCTCTCTGTTTCCGCTGAATGGCTGGAGTGAGACTTCTTCCATTTCTCAGCTGCCGTACGCAGACAGACACAGCCCTGCTGTTTGTTTGACCTTAAACAATGTGATTTCTATTGGCATCCGCCTGTGTGCAACCTTTTGCATATGATGGGATTCTGTGTGTCCGAGTCTGATTAAGTTATCCTCAAAACACACTTTCTTTCCTCTGAACTGTCTCTGAACCTGCTGCCAAAGCCTGTCCACAAAAGCCTTTTGTTTTTATTTATTTATTTTACTTTTGCTTTCTGACAGGAAGCAACCTAGAACCTTATTAAAACATAGGGCCCATCATCAGTGTCATTTGATTATAGCTACGCATCCAATCATTAGAAACAATTTGAAAAAGCATTTTTTTATTCTCAACAGCAGGGGGGGGGGATTCTCCAACTTTAATGTTTTCGCGATTTGTTTCCTTGGCTTTGGTACATTTTCTCCTGATTTGAGTAGTTTGATCGGTTAAAGCTATGGTATACATCATAAAGGCATTTGGCTTGCAAGCCAATCAAATAAAGCACAAAGCGGAATGCACTTAAAATGGATGGAACCATTTGGACTGTATTCCCAAAATGACATCATAACTAGGGCGGGAGAGGGAACTCTCTGGACATTTTGATAGAAAATTGAATTACGGGGGCTTTTTTCATCCAAATTCCCACTCTCGGTGTGCTTTCTCCGAATGCTCCCGCTCTTTGTGTCCCTGTCACTGCCGCTTAAGGGAACAGTTTGGATGTCAGTTCAGTAAGTTAATTCTGACAAAATAGATCTGAACTGATTACCATGATAAATACACAAAATCCCTCATGCTACTGTCTTCACCCTTTGTGTTTCCTGGATGTAGTTACATCCTACCCCCCCCCCTCCCCACACACACAGACACACACACACACCTCTCTCACCTTACGAACACACACACACACACACACACACACACACACACACTCATACACCTAAACACACTTAGATAGCCCTACACTCTCTCTCTCTCTCTCTCTCTCTCTGGCTTATACACACACACCTAGACACGAAACACTCTCTCTATCACACATACACGCTCTAACAATCTGTTAGTAAAATTTGTGCCAGTAAAACTCATAGTGCTCATAGTGTGTGCAACTCACTCAGTATGGGGGGGGGGGGGGGGGGGGGGGGGGATTATATATATATTTATATATTTATATATTTTAAATTTTTAAATATATTTATATATTTATATGTGTGCGTGTGTGTGTGTCCGTGTGTGTTTATATATAATATATGAAGAAGCAGATATGCTCATACATCTTTGAGAATGAAATAGAAGTGGTTTGGTTTATCGATCATCTGAAAATGAAGGTGCTGCTGAGAGAAACTTTGAGTCTAGAGGGCACCCTCTGTGGATTTGACTTAATATACATAAATTTGATGAGCTAATGACATTGTAAAATATTTATTAGAGTATTAAGAGGGTATTGTGCTCAGAGGTTAAAAAGGTGAACACAGCGCCTGTCTCACAGGTGTACGATTATGAATATGTAGCCACCTCATAGTTAAGGATGGCCCCAAAGGCACATCAGGAGACAAGGCATGCCCATATATTCACAGACAAATAACACACAGACGCAGTTTCAAAACAGGCAGCTCATGCACACGGAGAGTG
>NC_044496.1:4291271-4298771 GCF_902362185.1 Chanos chanos | reverse complement strand
ATATGTGTGTCTGTATGCATGTGTATGTGTGTGTGTGTGTGTGTGTGTGTGTGTTTTTACTGGAGTGTCACACTGGGCCTTACCTTGAGCAGAGTCACGCAGGGGAGCAGACATACCAGAGTTAAGTAGACCAGTCGACCCAACGGACGGAGGACACAGATTACGTTCTCATATTTCAAAGCTGTCCCAGTGTCTGTGTGGATTGATGAAACCCAAAGACAGCATGTTTAGGCAAACAGACATGTGTTTGGTCTCAATGTGATTCCATCTGCACAGCCTTTAAGCACAACCACTCGGCCTGTGGGGTTTTTTGGGGGGGGTGTTTTCTACTCTAGTGAGGGGTATTATGAAAATGTATTTGAAAGTAGTTTCCTTTACTGATACAAACTGATGTCATTACCACTGCTAAGGTTGTTTCCCAATAAGGTGAGATTGACAGTAATGGAGTATTTAAACTTTTTTTTTCTGACAACCAAACATAAAGGCTAAAATAAACCAGAACATTTTTCAGTAGGACTTATCGGGCATAATCCTTTACGTTTTTCACTTGTTTTCGACCTCATTACACTACGTGTGATGATATTTGGAAGACATGTAGAACAGAAGATACCAGTTATGATCACTGGTGTGTGTGTTTTTTTTTTTTTTTCTTGGTGGGACGGGCTTAAGGCAATGCTTTTTCCGTCAGTGGAGGATATGACAGCTCTTGAAACGGGACCGACACATGAAACGCGTAAAGCTTTTTCTGCAGCCGTAACCTGTGCACAGACCAAATGTGGTGCGGTGCCACTCTGATGGTATAGAATCACTGGCCACTCTGGAAGATTTCGTAACATGATCATGCCGTCCCTCTGGGGAGAGGATCTGAAACCATTAAACGGAGTCCCACATGCGACCAGCCCAGCTGTCAGAAAGCTTGTGATTAATGGTCATTTTTCCTCCTTTAACCAGAGTCCTTACCTCTGAGCTGAGCAGCTGGCGCGTTGACACACCCCCCCCCCCCACCCCTCCCTTGGTCCTGGTCCTCTGTGATGGTGCAGGCCAAAGTCCAGGCTTTGCCCACATCCCCATCACTCAGCACAGCTGAGATTTCAGATTTTCCTCACCTAGCCAAAGAAACGAAGTTACGATGCGCGTTAATCCCGTGGCTGTGTGTCAGCGTTACTATAGCAACCTGTATATAAGCATATATCACTTTAGTTGGGTTTGTATTGGATGCTAAATCTCAGATTATTGCAAGGAGTAAATAAGGAACAAAGGTATATATATATATATATATATATATATATAAAGAGAGAGAGAGAGAGAGAGAGAGGAGGGGGAGAGAGAGAGAGAGAGAGAGAGAGGAGGGGGAGAGAGAGAGAAAACACAATTATGGTTATAGTTACATGTAATCATATGAAGTGATCGATTACATTTTGTACAGTTGATCTTCTTTTTCCTTTTGGACCATAACTTGTCACTATTTGGACTGTGGACGTATCGGTGACAATGTCCCCATTTGCATACGCAGCCCTGCAGCGGCAAGCTTTTAACTGACATCTGGTATCATCAGGCGAGCACCTCTGCACAAACACGAGGGTCCTAAAACGACCTCCCCCCGTAGACAGTCTGAGAGGCGCTGCTTTCAGACGACCCAGGGCCTGTGTGTGTGTGTGTGTGTGTGTGTGTGTGTGGACGTCCTTTAGCAGGAACCCAGAGCCTCCCTGTCTGCCTCTCACTGTCGCCCTCACTCCATTTGCCCATCCTGGGTCTGTCTGAGACGGGCTCATGTTCCCACTCACAGGGGCCTCTGAGTCTGTGGAGGTGTCCTCTGCTCCGCTGACAGGGGCTAACTCTGTAAGGCAGCTCCGTCCCATCTGAGGACTCCTGACTGCCTGGTAGGTTAAAAGGGCCACCACACAAGGACATTGTGAGTGTGAGTGTGAGTGTGAGTGTGAGTGTGGTGAAGGTTTGTCTGAAACAAAGCTCAACTGCATGTCGCCTGTGTAATTAATAGTATTGTTTTTCATTTTCTGTATGGGTAAAATGTTTTTGTATTTTTTTTGTTTTTGTTTTTGTTTTTATTTCTTTACACATTTACACCAACTGTTCAAACTGTTGTCATTGGACTTTAAGGAGGTGTAACGGATACCTGATTTAAATGAGACTTGCTATTCTATCACAACCGTTTCAAAGCTTACTGAAAATCTCTGCTGATTTCATTTCCATTGTTTGACCCACTAATGGAAGCTTGTGGCTTTATCAATAGTTTAATCAAACAGGTTATTAATGACTCGATGGAGTATTGGATCGTTTGTTAAAGGCCAGTGCATTCAGAGAGAACATCTCTGAGGCGAAGGCGTAGACTGACGTGGTTAATGTCCAGCGACCCACATGAGTTAGTTAACTCTCTTACACTCACGAACGTGAAAAAAACCGAAGCACCTACGTTAAAAAAAAAGCGAACATCCCACGTTAAACACGGTGGATATGTGGTACAGTGAGGCGTGCGCGGCGAGTGGGACAGGCATAGAAAGGAGGGCAGGGTGGTGACACCACCACAGACGGCAGCGGAAGATTAGGCCAGGACAATAAATAAAATTTCCCATCAGGAATTCTTCCCATAATCCTGTGCAAGACCACCCCACCCCACCCCACCCCCCCCAAAAAAGGATGCTCAGACTAAGTGTATGAACTTTCACCTTTCACCTATGCACTTGCTAAACCAGCGTGGGCAGATTGAAAAAAAAAATCAATTTATCCAATCAATAGGATTTTTCTTAGTCTCTAACTGGCTAATATGTTCTGAAGAGACCAAAGAGTTGGCGGCAGAAAACGGCAATTTGAAAGAAAAAAAATTATATATATATATATATATATATATATATATATATATATATATATATATATATATATATATATAAGGATGAGTGAAAATTAGGTTTTCTGTATAGGTCGTACTGTGCTGATATTAATCACCATTTGTTTCATCCTCTTCTGTGGCATCGTGTAGGGATCAGAGAGTTAAGAGTCTTCGCCGTGCCTGTCCACAAACAGAGGACGAGAAAATACGTCTCTCTCTGCTCGGGCTGACGCTTGTGCATTTGTACAAAGCTACTGACAAGTTCCAAAATCTATTTATCGCACATATGTACCATACGTCTCATTTATTCTTTCTCTACAAGCACAATTATTAAATTTAGACCAAGATGGTGAGGGAGATGAATGAGAGAGCAAGGACATTTTTTCAGATCAGTCGTCCAAAATCTGGACATATTACTCCGTGATTCTGACAAAGTTGAGACAAGCAGTGAGTTTTATACAGAAGAGAGAGTACACGTATGGGCCCGGCACAGTCATTGTAAATGGTTTATAAATGACTGGACGCTCGCAAAGGTCACCGTTCTCTTGTCCTAACATGTAATGTAAGAATGCTAATGATGACAGATGATTCCCTTAACCCTACAGCAAACGTAAGAGGGTTTTGCTGTTGCTGTTGTTGTTGTTGTTGTTGTTGTTGTTGTTGTTGCTGTTGCTTGTTCGATTGTTAAAACACACTGTGATGCTGAGGAAAAACCTGCAAGAGACAGTGTGTATGTGTGCAAGAGGTCTCCTCTTTCACTCACCTTAATGCTAAGTGGAAAAAAAAAAAAAGAAAAAACGAAACTAAACGAAACTAAACAAAACTAAACGAAACTAAACTAAACACGCCTGCATTAAACAAAAGTGAGGGAAATGAATGTGTGTTTAAACTCAATTGAAAAGTAGCCCCCCCACGCCCACCCCACCCCCCCCCCCCCTTTTCGTTCCAATGTCATGCATCTTCATTATGGTGAATCTGGGGTCAGAGCTGCTGGATGTTCACTGATACTATCACATGCAGGAGTCTGATCTAATGAGCGCTCTCTCGGGTCTCCTTCCTCCAGCTATCCAAGATATGCATCTCACCACCAGGCGCGGATGGCGCTACTCAAAATATTGAGTTTCAGTTTCCTTCAGGATTTATTCCAAAACCTGCATTAATTTTGGACTCTGAAATGAAATAAGCAATAATGCGATTGCCAGGCCTGCATTCCTATGCTTTTATTCATTCAGACCTGATACGGCAGGTGGAGCTTCTTCCCTTTGATTAATGAGAGAAATGTGAAGCTGCTCAAGTCAGTCAGTTCTGAAACATTACTTTACAAAACTCTTGCAGTTTTGGTTGCGTTACAGTAATATATATATATATGTGTGTGTGTGTGTGTGTGTTGGTGTGTATGTATGTATATACATACGGGACAGCAAAATCCATGTGTTGAATGTATTGTGACATCCTCATAAACTTCATCATAACCAGTATTGCTCTGGATTTTTCTATTACTAAAAACTTGTAATTGTAATTATTGTGATTGTCGATTAGAGGTAATGTTACCCTAAAAAAAAAAAAAAAATTTGAAAGAATTTGTAAAATAAAGGTTTCAGTCCTAACAGACCAGAGGAGAGATGGCCTTGACAATACCTGACACCTTCCCGAGAATAATTTAGCAGCTTCTGTGTGGCAGTGAAGGTCCAGCTGTTGTCTGGGAAAGCCCTGTCCGCTCAGATCGATCCCTTCGGTGGAGCGAGGTGTTTAGGTTTGGACTCAGGCTGTATGGCCTTAGCGTAGCCCTTGCTTCAGTGGGTTTAGACACAGCAGGCGTAGCCTAGATCTGCTGTCAGGCTGAAGCCGCAGACAACAACACAGCCCGGGTGACGCGTGCGGGGTGGGGGGGGGGGGGTGGTTGGGGTGTGCAGGGACGGGAAGGGCGGGGGGGGGGGGGGGTGGTTGGGGTTGGTTGGTTAGGAGGTTGGGGGGTGGACGCGAGGGGGCCGGACCCCTTCTCTAGCCACACTGCCCCAACACTTCATCATACACTGGAGGTGGAGAGCATCGCCAGGGCCACTGCCCTCCGATCTCATCTCAAGGTGATAGTCACCTCTGGCCTTTCTTCTGACTGCGGCCCCACTGTCCATCCATCTTGAAGCTGCTTGACACAGGACTCTCTACCCATTTTACAGCCAACGAACATTTCCTATTGATTTATTGATTGCTGTCTGCCTGTGGAAGAAGCCCAGTGCAGACTCTATGTGCTCTGCCTACCTCCCCGCATGGATTTTTTTTTTCTTTCCTTCTCTCTCTTCCCCCCCACCTCCACCCGTTTTCTTTCATCCCCAGTCGTGTTAGCAGTGTGGGCTGGAACAGGAATTAGACCATGCGGGAGCCCAATTTGCCAGGAGAGATCAACTTCACCCTTTCTCACTGCCTATCCTTTCTATTCTCCATCTTTCTCTCTCTGTCTCTCTGTTTCTCTCTCTGTCTCTCTCTCTCTCTCTTGCTCTCTCTTGTTCTTTCTTCTACCGCAGTCATTGTATTGTTTTGTTTTATTTTGTTTTGTTTTGTTTTGCTTGTTTGTTTGTCTGTTTTTTTCTTTTCTCGACTCAGTTTTCTGGCACGGCACTGAAATTTGTGTGAATTTCAAACGCGTGTTTTCTTGGAATGCCAATAGTGTTTCATTTGTTTTGAGTGGAGCAATAGATGGGCTTTCTTACTGCTCCCACACAGACACCTCCACCAGGATGAAAACAGTGGGCTCGGCACTTTATGGAAATTTTGAAGATTTTTATTGACCCACGGAGGCGGAATCGGATTTTTCTTTCCTTTTTTTCCGTCTGTTTTGGTTTGGTTCTTTGGTTTGTTTGTTTGTTTGTTTTGTGCATAGACGCAGTAAGCTTCTGGCAGTCTTCTTTCTTCTCCACACACACGCCACACTTTTCACAACATCGCACAAAAAAAAAAAAAAAAAAAAAAAACCTCACTCGCTCAGGCCTCTGTCTTTGTAGGCAGTCTATTTCGAGATGCCTTTCAAGATAATATTTGTTTTCACTGCGTGGAACCCAATACAGGTTCTGTGCCTTAAGAACGGACACAGAATCCAGAAACCCAGCACAAAGGGAACCCCGCACTCCCCCCTCACTGCGTTTGCATCTCCAGCAGGCAAGGCTACACGCAAAGGAGCTCCCTGACCCCCCCCCCCCCCCCCCCCCTCCTCTGACGCCACTCGTTCGCCTCCAGAGGAAGGTGTCTGCGGGCCCTGAAAATTGGATCACAGGGACAGCAGCTCTCTGCCGGGCCCTGCCCATGCTGACGGCAAGTCTGAGCGATCAATAACCAACGTGACACTCGCTCGGATTCATTGGAAATGATGCCCTTTTGGAATGACACCCTTGGACCGCGGCTCCCACCTCAGCGGGAGAGCTTCGTAATGTAGCCCCGCGACCCCCCCCATACATCCTGCTATATGATTTAATGTAACTCTATGGCCCCTGCTGATTGGACCTGCTCTGCCTTGCATCCTTTCTCTTTTTATGCCTTTTCGTTGTACCATAACATTTTTTGACACGGCGTTTTGACTTTTTTGCTTGGGGGGGGGGGGGGGGGGGGGGGGCACCTGTCCTTAGATGTTATTTAGTGGCTCCAATTGACAAGCAGCAGCTAAATTCACCCGAACAAAAAGAACGCCAGTCTTTAATGCAGCCGCTTCATGTCTATTGAGGTTGTTTTTTCCATTTGGCCTGTGAAGTTTACATTCATAAGTAAATTGTGGTTGCTGTTGCCAGCGATGAGTATGTGTGTGCATAGAGCGTGAAATGGTGTGCAGCGGTGTGACCATTAACACGGTCATCAGACCAGATGACCACAGCAATCACCATTCAAGTGTCATGCAGTGTTTTTTTTTTTTTTTCTTTTTTTCTTTTCTTTTTCCTTTTTTCTACACACCTTTCAGACATAGTTAAGAGAGGTGATGATGGTGTTTACTGGAAGATTCTTTTGCTTTGCAGCGTCGCCTGTTATATTATGAAAGAGAGAGAAAGAGAGTGTGAGAGAGAGAGAGAGAGAGAGAGAGAGAGAGAGAGAGAGAGAAAGAGAGAGAAAGAGAGAGAGAGAGAGAGAGAGCACACCTTGGGCTCAGGAATGGGCCGCATTTTATTGCGTTCAGCGGCAGACCACACCAAAGCTGAGTGCATGGACCCACTAGTGTTACAGTGTTTCAAAGAAATGTGTGTACGCAGATAAACAAACTTTTAAGTGGCCGGTGATGTGGAAGGCAAGACTCTGCCTTCCACAGTGCTCTGTACTCTGTAAGTTCTCTGTACTGTTTTTTCAGAAAAATCGTCTTTTTTCCGGACTCTTAGAGATGACCTCACATTCAGTAATGTGTTCCTTTAGCTCTAATTCTTTTAGAATATGATGTCCTTTTTTCCTCCTCTTCAAAACCGTTATCTAATGGTATCACCTTTGAAAATCTAATATACACACAAACACTTAAACTTCGACAAAGTCTAATTGTAGTCTTGCAATATGTGTTTAGGCCTTCAGAACTTCATTACATGAAAGTGAAAAAGTAATGATTCTACAGGAAAATGTACATATCACCTTTGATTTTGTCTGTTTTTCTCGCAATATGGGTAGGCTGTAGTGAGATAAACATTGATTTT
>NC_044496.1:4281271-4283771 GCF_902362185.1 Chanos chanos | reverse complement strand
AACAAAGAAAACTGCTCTATGACACCAGGAGGGGGGAAAAAATGTTCATTTAGGTTGCGGCAAATGATGGCTGGGGGCTTACAATAACGTGGTTAATCTCTATGTAGAAGTTCAAGGTCTATGCAAGTCTAAAATCTACCACAGATACATCAGGTAGACGCACATCAGTCTCTCTCTATTACAAAATGTTCACACAGGTTCAGCATCAAAGCCACTCATGGTAAAAAAGCATAACCACACAGGAAAAGGTAACAATACCTTTTCCTGTGTGGTTAAAAGGAAATGGAGGAAATGATGATTAATAAATTAGAGCGTGTTTATGTATGATTTTGGGATCTTTGTTGAATGTAGAGTAGGTCGATTCTAATGAGAACGCACAGATAAACTTGCTCAACGCGCAGATATGACGCTTGTGTTAAACCGTCACGGAGGGAAAAGGGTGACTTTCTCTCGTTTGTCTCTCTCGACTTTAACCCTCATCCCGTCGGGACAACTGCCTCGTTCTCAGCACAGGCTCAAAACAACAAAGACACTTCAACTGCTATAACTGTCAAGTCATCTCAAGTCAGAAAAACAAAAACAAAAACAGCACCCTAGCAACATTTCTTCTGTAATATTAAGCTGTTTCTTTTCTTTTCTCTTTTTTAAAAATGTTCTGTTTTTAAGCACAAATAATGATTACGTCTCTGTAGAAGTGTATTTAACACCCTCTTGTTTATAGATCACCCCCTTTGACAAAAGTCTCAGGTGTCATTCTTTTGGTTGAGCCAATGCTTGAAAACCAAAAAAAAAAAAAGTTAACCAAAAAGGCAAAAAAAAAAAAAAAACGCTGCTAGATAAACAGGTGACCTCAGTCAATAAGTGCCAAAGCATTGATTATGGCTGCTCCAGTGCTAAGATATTATCCTCCGCGGTTTGAAAAGAGCCCTTTCTCTGGTCTAAGCAAAGCCCATTCAGACCTTGGGCATTCAGGCCTGTGTGTACGACAGAGGCAACGAGGAGGCCGTGGGTATATAAGCTACTTGAAGGTAAAAAAAGAAAAGAAAAAACGCCATAAATGGCCTGACAAATATTTGATAACACTAGTCTGCTGAGTACGTATTTAAACGTCCTCTCTTTGTTTCACTTTCTGTTCACTACTGCGCCGTCTTTTCAGTGCATTAGAAGTCAATGCGCTTTCAAATCCGAGTTTATAAAAAAAAAAAAAAAAGATGCATTTCAAATTGTCAAAGCAGCTCAGCCCCCTCGGTTATAGCGTTGCTCGACTGATTCAATTGACTGTAACATCTGCTTATCAATATTTAAATGATGTAGGTATCCAGATCGATTCTGTCTCTCATAAGCTGAAAGCCCTTTCCAGATCGCCAGAGCTCTCAGTGTAATTCATATCCACGGCAATACGCTGAGTTAATTTTTATTGAATTGTTGCTGTAATTTGAATACTGCGAGTTGAAGGAGGGGGCAGCCCTTAGTGTACACCAATTCAATAAAAGAGTGCGTCAAACCGAAGCCAGGGCAGGCTCTGATTGACAGGCGAGCCGGGAAAGTGGAGTAATATTGCAGATGATATTCACTGACAACAAGGTTTTTGGTGTCGTTCGGAACACGGTGATGTAAGGGTGCCTATCGCGCGTGAAGTGACGGAGGTGTGGTGCTCCGCATGTTTGCGATTGCTAATACACCATTAAGATGCTAATGGCTTGAAAAAGAAAACGCGAACGTCTTAAAAACGATGCAATCTATGATTTGTAGACGTCAAGCATTTGAATCCTGATACTCACACAGTCAAATGCCCCATCTGCTAACATTTCCCCTGGTCTGCTGGAGAGAAATCAATAGCAGCAATTTCTAAGGCCTCTCTGACACACACACGTACACACACACGCGCGCACAAACGCGCGCACACAAACACAGGAAAAAAAAATCAGAACAACAGAGAATCCTGTCTTGTTTTCAGGACAAAAAATAATTCTAATAAACATTTTAATTTAATTCTGTTTAGTTTTTGTGTGATTTTAATATATTTTATTTGTGCTGCAACATCTATATTTTTTAAAACAGATATGTGTAAAAAAAATAAATAAATAAAACTAAAGATAACCTATTTGTTAATGTTAAAAGTGATCTGAGACAATCCAATATTTTTACCTGGCAGATTGGGGAACAAAAACAGCAAACGTTTTCTTGCCTCTCTGAGGCGATTGATTTGGTATCAGCGAGCAAAATGAGAAGTGTGCGTGTGTGTGTGTGTGTGTGTGTGTGTGTGTGTGTGAAAATGAGCGAGGAGTGTGTGCTCTTCAGCACCGTGAACGTTCCTGTACGAGTCCTGATCTCTCAGAATCCACTCGCCCTCCACAGGCCAAAGGCCTCATGAGATTAACGGCGGTTTGAAATCTCCAGTTCAAATCAATGCTGCATTCTACTTTACTCCCATTTGAACAGCCTGTTTCACGCCAGCCGTAGTATATGTGTCTCTCTGTATGTGTGAGAGTGTGTGTGT
>NC_044496.1:4093771-4278771 GCF_902362185.1 Chanos chanos | reverse complement strand
CAGAGGCCCTGACCATTGACATTGTGCTGAGGGGGTCAGTCAACAGAAGGATGACCAGCTGGACATTACCATTTCAAAGATGCTATCGAAAGGCTAAAAGGCAGTTGAACTTAAGACTCTATCCAAACAGATTGTGTGTGTGTGTGTGTGTGTGTGTGTTTTTACATGATTCTCTCTCTCTCTTTCTCTCTCCTCTCTTTTTTTTAAGGACAACAATAAGTTCACGGGCTCGCCCAAGCCAAAAAAAAAGAAGAAGAGTCCACCAATTCATTTCATAGTGAAGGACTAGAGGGCTAATGGAAAAAGACATGGGTGTGTGCCTATGTGAGATGTTCTAGAGTAATGAGGAGCCATTTGGTGTTTAGCTATCAGCAGGCGGCCCGAGCATCGATAAATCACCACAAGGACTCTCCTCTTTGCCACCAGACAATTGGAAAAGGTAGCTCTCTTATTGCAAATTATTTCTTATCGCATCTCCAATGGCAGTCCTCAGCCACTATAAATACTTCAGATTACTGTACGCCTGCCCTTGTTTGGCTGCTGCACCATAAGACCCAGATATGATTTAATTCTGCTCCCAGCTGCCCAGCCTGCCAGTGCCGTTTATTTTGGTTTGGACTTCTCTCTCTCTCTCTCTCTCTCTCTCTCCCTCTCTCTCTTTCTCGCTCTCTCACTTGCTCGCTTAGTCTCTCATTGTCCTTTCTCAGGTAGATTTGATCATGTTTGTTTTTTTACTGCTGCGTGCATGGGCAGGGGTGGGTGGGTGGGTAGTGGGGGGGGGGGTGGGGGGGGTGGGGGTTTGGTTTGATGAATGAGCAACGCTTCGGACGTCACTCTATCTCCAAGTACCAGTCCAAAAGATTTGTGGGCAGCGCAGCATCCATCAGGATCCGACGTTTTCAGTTGTTGATTCTGAACGTCCAAAAAACCTGAAACGCATTTGACAGGTATATGAAACACCACGGCCCAGTGAGGCAGCGCCACCAGTATACTCACATAACCTCCTACCTGCTGTCGGCGGCTAATCTTTGGGCGATCCCAGTCGCCGAAATGGAGAAATCAGGTAGAAGCCAGAAGGCTGTCGGGTTTACCTGCTGTGTCTGTGTCGTGAGGTCACGACCCGGACTCTAACGCTCTCACGGCTGCGACACCAGCCTGTCACTGGAAGACTGGCCATCCTTTCCACTCTTAAGCTTTCGCCTCCTCATAGAACATAACCACACTGCAGCCCAGCAGGGGTTCCTAAGGCTCTTTGAGCGTACGGTGATGGTTTCAGCATCACTGAAAGAGCAGCGCTCTGATTGGCCTATTTATTTTCTCCGCTCGTACTATTAGTGGAACGTTTTTATCCTACGGCCCTTGTGCCAGTAAGACGGAGCACCTGAGGGAGTCCTGTCTGGGCCTGAAATAAATGGGCCTGTTTTGGACCAGCTGCTTCAGTGCCATTTGGGGTTTTTTGGGGTTTTTTGCGGGGGGGGGGGGGGGGGCCTATTGGCTGCATTGTGATAAATAATCGTTACTTTTAGCCAGAGATTCATATGAGTGTAATCAGTGAATCTGAGCCACATAAACAAATGAAAAAAATCTTAAAGTGAGCCACAGATGGGTGAATCCTTTATGGATAAAAGGGAGCTCCATTGTTATTCGCCTGTTTTAGGAGAGTTGGGGTTTTTTGTTTTGTTTTTTTTAAATACTTAACATTTTTCTTTGTGAAAACTACTAAAACGTTTTAAGACCTTTAGGTAAAGACACAGTGCGGAGTCTCTATGAAGCATCTGAACCATGTCCGTGACCAAGAGAGATGAACCAGTAACATCGACTGGGAACCGGGGCCACTGTTTTCTCTCTGAGAAACAAACACTTATCCACTTTGCCAAAGCCTCACTTTATAATCTCATCAAGGCTGGCCCAATCACTCATACAAACCAATACTAAGTGGCTAGCAGATCTTTTCCTGCCCATCTGCCTTTAAATACAGCCATGAGGAAAATTGTTGCACATTTCACTGAAATTAGATTTTCCCGGCTATCTTGAAAGTGATTGAAATCCTGCCGACAAAAATATGGCACAGAACTGCCGCTGCTGCTAGTCCAGAGAGGCACTGCTTCAAAATGCTCTCTTTCTTTTACACTCTCTCTCTCTCTCTCTCTCTCTCTCTCTTTCTCTCTCTCTGTCTCTCTCTCTCTCTATCTCTCTCTTTATTTCTCTGTCTCTTTGTCTGCTTCTGTCTCTGTTCTCGCAGAACATGGAATGCTGCATCAAAATGTCTTTCGTATGAAGGGTTTTTTTTTTTTTTCCTACACAATTTTTGATCGGCGTATTTCCTGTTCGGGCCCGGTGACCCACTGGACGAAAATTCTTGACTTTGACGCACAGCTGACACTGTTTTTGTGAAGCAACTGAATTCTCTTATTTAGTGATGAGTAAGGTACTTTAGCATGGGGCTCCACTGGTGATTTGATGTGCTGTGGGTCCTCTGGACTGGTTCAGAAAAACACTGTCAAACACAGGCACTCACAGCCCTGAGGTGATGTCATAATGACACTCGATTGATCATGCATCAGAAGTGACTAAAAGAATAGGCCCCATTGATGAAGTTTGAATATGTGGTCAATGCTATTAATATGACATAAACACGTAAGGAACACAGCGTTCCTCTGAATAACGAATGCATTCAAATCATAAAGTGAAGTTACTTTCCAGAACTTTCTCTCTGCTGAAACAGCAACCCCGTGACATGTCGTATGCTCTACCATAAAGACCTTAATGCCAAGGAGGTCATGTCAGACTAAAGGCTTAACGGAAAAACGTATCTAGATTTAAAAGAAACGTGTTTAATCTGTATTCTGTATTCTTTTCTTTTTTTTTCATTTACCATTCAGACTTACAGCTGATAAATGATACAATGATAAATGCTGATGAAGACGCTGTTGGCACAAATTGAATCAGCATCTATATTTTATGAGAGGCGCGTTTTGCATTTCTTCAGTTAAAGAGTTGAGTGTGTGTCTACATGTGAAGTGGAACCCTGGCCTGCCTTTTTTCTCTTTCTGTGTGTGTGTGTGTGTTTGTGTCTGTGTGTGTGTGTGTTAGGATTGGGGGGTGAGGCGGGGAGGGGGGGGGGGGGGGGGGGGGGGGGGGGGTTTACACCACACGTTTGCCCAGAGCCTGACACCATGGCTCCACCTAGATAATGCAGTGATTTCTGACAGGACCGCAGTCTCCCGGAAAGCAGCTCGAGTCTTCAGCATTCCTCAAGCACTGTGTTATTGATTATCCTTATGATTCCTGCTGAGTAAAATGCTGCCTTCTTTCTGTTTCTCAGCACAAAGGCAAAAAAGACACAGAGGCACTGTACATCTCTTCTGCACCTGCTTCAGCAGAATGTTAACCATCGTACACAGACGCGCAACGCTACGCTATGCTTCTTCCCGTTTAAAAAAAACGTAAATAAAATCTAATTATATGAAATCTAAATTCGGCTCCAGATTTAGTTTCTAGAATTGTAGAACACGATTTTCTCATTTTGGAGTCCACATACATACATACATATATATATATTTCTATCTGTTAATTTGTTTCAACGTTTATTCTGAATACACAGTCAAAGGATACTCAGAGGATACTTCTCATGTTCAGTGTTCATTTTAATCCTTAAACTTTAATCTTTAAACCCACAGCGATCTGGCTTTGCTAATATACAACACCACCCAACATCATGTCACCGGATTTGGGAACCTTTTTTTTTTTTTTTTTTCTTTTCTTCATTTTCTCAGAGAATTCATCAGTAGTGTTTACCTGACACTTGGAGCCAATGTTTTAGTAATGCTTTAACCAGCTCAGATTAGTTACACAATGGAATACAATGAAGCCCCTGATAGTAGGCCCTGGTTTTATTTACTCTGCGCCACCTGTGAGTAGTGCAAGCTCACACATAAATTAAGAGATGCGTGCCCAAGAAAACTAATCCATTACATTCTCGTTTTCAGAGCAATAAACTTTATGCACACAAGCGCACACCAGGAGATAATTTATCGCTAGGGTTTCTCGGTTAATTGTTGAGCGGGTGGGGTGGGGGTGCTGGGGGGGGCGGTCGGGGGGGGGGGGGGGGGGGGGGGGGGGGAGCGGGGGTGGGGGGGCGTTTTTGCCAGAGAGTTCTGTGCTCGGTAAACAGGGCTGCAGGCCGGGGGCCGAGTTATCAGGCTTGTCACGGGGGAAAGCTGTCAATCTCGTCTTTCTCTCTCTCTCTTTTTCTCAGAGCGCACGATCATCCCAGCAACATTCTCTCATGCTTCACCTGATTTTTTTTTTTTTTTCATTTAAGTCTCATTTTGCCCATCACAAGCAGAGTTAAAGTCATCTGAAAGCATGCTGACGCAGTCTGCATCCAGACATTTAAAGTGGGGCGAGGCATATACCAGTTTTTTAGTTATTCAGTTCATAATCCTTGTGTCGGGGAGATATTGCAGGATGTCAAGTTTGTCTGTGTGTGTGTGTGTGTGTGTGTGTGTGTGTGTGTGTGTGTGTGTGTGTGTGTGTGTGTGTGTGTGTGTGTGTGTGCTTGCGCGTGTGTGTGTGTGTGTGTGTGTGTGTGTGTCTGTTTGTTTGTTTTAGTATCTGAGTGACACCAGTGACACACAGCATACGTAACGAAGGTTATGTCCTATGAGTGGTAATCGGATGTCCATACTTTGCAAGTGTGAATAATCCTATAAATGAAGTACAGTTGACACTTAAATTTGTGTAATCTCATTTAACCTATGCCATGAGTGCTCTGTCTTACCTCAGTCTGAGCTCTTTCACAATAACCGCTTACTCCAGAGGCTGACACTCACAAAAATGCCACCATGAGAAAGCTAAGTCTACCCGAGCTTACCTACAGCAGTGCCCTCTGTATTATTATATGTTATTTTGATATTATGTGATTTACGAATGAAAAATACTGTTGGAGATAACGGACAGTTTGCTAACAAGAGCTTTAAAATTTTTGACGTTAAATCATTTGGTTGAAGATGTCTCTTCGTGGCGAGTAGGCAATGAGCGAGCTTGAACAGTTAGAAGAAGTACACTGATTTAGCGGTGTCGTGTACCCTCTGAACATTCAGTCCTTGCTAAATTAAGGTACAGCCGCGCACTGAGCCACAGAGACACCGAGCTGTCTCGAGTTAATTAAATATTTATAATGAAAGATTAGCATGGTAAAATCTCTATTTATCAACAAGCTCTAGCCTGTAAGGAAAACCGCAGTGTTGTTCACGGTGAAAGCACCATCTTGGGGTTTACTGAAACCTTTTTAAAGTCATTTAGATTTCAGCGTCATTACACCTTGTCCTGCGGGTCTATCTGTCCATACAAAAGCCGAATACGCGCTGTAACTTGCAAATAGCATAACTATAAGACGCTTGTCAGCATAAGAACATTGGTTTGTGTATTTTTATACATATGAGTGGATTTCTGAATCAAGACGAGCATAGCATATCTCTAACTAAAAACCCGATGCGTTTGAATAATTAATCAGGAACTAGACCAATCCATTACGTAGCCTTCCAATGTGATTTCCAGGACTATTCAAAATACCGGTAAAGACCCCTTTGGATCTCAGCATTTACCATTTGAACTTCTCTTTCCTGTGCATTGTCTGAGGGTCATCGACCTCTGCATGTGACATCAGCTACATATAAAACCTTTGAATGACAGATGGCCTGCAAGCGCGAAGAAGCCCTGCAACACGGAGCCGCTACAATACAGCTCGCCTTCCTATGGGTCATACTCTTGGTTCGTTATACATTGATAGGCTGCTGGACAAGTCAAGCGTCAGCATTTCTGATTGATAAACCGGACAAAACTGCATTCTCATCGCGGTCATATATAATATCGACGAGCGCAAACAAACTACAAAATTCTGAGGGGGAAAAAATCAACGCAAAGGATGGTAATACTGTGTAGTTGGTTATTCAGAACTTCAAATGGTGTATAATTGGCTTAGAGGATTTTCTCATCTGCCCTAAAGATATAAATAATTATTGAATAATTATTTTCAAATGTCAATTAGACACCACGTGTTTCTGTGTACATTTTCGGAAAAAAAACACGTGTTTACACATGAACTCAAAACAGCAGCAGCGCTGTGCACGCAGTTCTGCCTTAAATGCACAAAAATGGCTCCTTTGGGCATGGAAATGACATTATTGATGACGTAGTCGTTTGGCCATGTATGGATCACGTAGCTGTGTCAGTTGACCCTTTTTACTGCTCTTATGTATCAAAGCGTTTATGTTCGGCCTAATATCGCATAGGTATTACCTGTACCACAAAATCATTTGAAGGTTAAAGATTCAAAGCGTGTCAGTGTTTTAACACTGATAGGCCTATCTGTTAATGATCATTCAGTTTAAAAGAGTAGAAGAATAATACCCCATAAAAAAGCAATAATAAGTATGTATAGATGATGAATTACTATTACCTTGGTTGATCCAGGAGAAACTGAATACATATTTTCTCACAACTGGAGCATTGCCTGTGTAAAATTGTGTGTACGTGTCTAAACACTTGAATATTTAATGCACGTGACTGCACCTTCATCACTTGACCTCGCATCATTCATCCTATTTGCATCCTGCTGGAGAGAACTGGAGTAGTTTTACGTCTCTAAATGTCAGAAGTCTAGCTGCTCACCTCATTGGTATTTTATTTAAATGTACTGTTTTAAGCTTTACACTCTAAAATTCAAATAATAGCCTCTCGGATCCAGCTGAGTCATTAAATTTATCAAAACTTAATAGGCTGCTGAATGACGATCAAATTGCACTAACTGATAAAAACATAGATTTTTAGGAATACATATTTCTTTTTTTAAAAAGCGTCTCCTACAGAGGCTTGTGTAAGAGGGGCGACTGAAAAGAGCGCTGACATCAACTTCCGTAAGACAGCTATCACAGATCGAACCTTTCGATTGTAACAGAAACAATTTGCATACTGATTCCCTTTCAGGGCTCCGCAGATCCATAACAACTCGGGCAGCTATTCAAATGCACGCAGCATCTCTAAATGCTCGGATAGACAGACCAAAGAGAGCTGGCACAAGCAAACAGGACCGACCGAAACGGAGTTTTTCTTCTGGATGCAGGCAATTTGATTTTGGAAATGGTGGAACGCGACAGTGTTTTACCCCGGACAAGAACATCGATGCTGGGAGCGGTTTACGGAGCTCGCGCTGGGATGCACAGAGGACGGTTTCGCAATGAACCCGTGCCTTACACGTTAATGTTATTACTTTGAAAGAGCAAATTCTCAGGGACAAGCTTTGGAACGTGGTGCCTTCGTTACAAACGTTCATTTCACCGATACGTTTTGTACGTGTGTTTGTTAATGAGAGAATGAGTTGCGTTCGGAGAGTAGCCTAAAAGGTGAATGAAATCGTCTTAAAAGCGCCGGATCCTAGGGGGGTAAGCATAAAAAAAGAAGGTGACGATGAGGCTTGAAGTGTGGAAAAGAGCAAAAGCGTCTGTTGATGAGATGTGTTGTTCGGTGTGGATGCAGTGACATTTGGCATCCTGCAGAGTTTAGTGGACTTGAAGACAGGTTTTAAATCGCTGCAGAGGTCAGCAACAGCGTCATAAGCTCTCTCACACGCACTGTAGAATTGCTCCACTGCTGTAAATCCAATGCCATCCACCACTGCCCGGAAGAAAAGAGATGAAAGAGCGTATTTTCATAATTTCAGAGTAAACTGAATACATGCGCGCACGCTACCTGGTGACCGATATGTAATTTAAATGTAAAATTTACGATGACATTTCCGAAGGCTTGGGTGTTTGTGCGTGGTCTATCCATTTTACTCAGTTATGTAAACTGATGGAGCTGATTTGTGAGGGAGTTGTTTACATTTGCTTATGTGAAATCTATGTCTGCGCGATCCCTGCAGTATATCGTGCATGGTCAAGTGCGGTTCAGTAACTGATCTGTCATTCCTCCTAAATGAGCAGAGAAGTTGGTTAATAACAACGACCACGTTATTTTTCTAATCATGATTTTCAGATGAATAGTTACACGGCCCCAAAATGGAGCTTTTGTTAATGTGAGAACTTTAAACACAGAGTTCATCTCATTATGCAATTATGAAGTTCGACCTACCAGTAGCATGAACCACTTAGGGCTCCCATTAACTGCAGAGAATGAAGACGAACAGTGGTAGCACAGACCAACACAGCTTAATAAAAAAAAAACCTGGCAACGTCGAGCAAATGATGAGTCGTCAGTGTATTTATCACTGTGCTCATCCACATCGAAACCTTACCATAGAGCCAATTGTACCTTTTGTTGAAACATTATCACAGAGCCAGTTGTCCGTCGGCTTTTTTTTCCTGCTTTTGCCAACTTAATGACAACCCAAATGACGTTTGTTTTCGAAGATGACTTTCATGAAAGTTTTGTACAGAGTTTGAAACACGACCGAATAGGTCAGATGTTGCGCTTGCTGTAATTACTCGCGCGGTCACGAATAAGAATGAGCGGACAGGCTTTATAAAATACCGACTCTACCTGTTGCTTTAGTCCTTAGTCATTGCTATGAAGAGCAGCCCAACTTTTGTAGTGCGATTGTTGCCATTACTGTCTGTTACGATTGTCTCATATGCAACCACTGAATTTCGAAATTAGCTTATTAAATAGGGCTCGATTCACAACATCACTGTTATTTTCTGTTCCGAATGCTGCAAGGCTAATACAGGACTAATAGTATGTACTTTGTCCTGGATTCGAGGCAAAGTGTCTTGAAAAGCTCGAACCGTCGACCGGAGTTAGAAGAAAACATCATTTCAATTTGCAGACTATTTAGGCTAAGGAAATGCGTCACTGCAGGTACTTTTATAATCGTTTTGGATTTCCTTACTTTTGGACTGTGGACTGTTAAATTAAAACAAGGTTGCGTCAGTTGGTCGATGTTATTTGTTTGTGGTTAATGCCTGAGGATGACTTGACCCATTAATTTGTAGGCCTACCCCTCAGACCCTCTGTGTTAGAACAACCACCTGTTTGAGAGGTAAACAACTGAGAGATACATTGTATCAGATTAACGCTACGCAATTAATTGTTTTATTCCATTTTGTCAAAATGTATCCACGCATTTTAAAACATACCAAGGGCCATGGAGCTCTTTAACGACATTTTTTTAATTTTTTCTTTTTTTTTTTTTCTTTTTTTTTTTTTTTTTTGAGATGAAAGTAAAGAGTATCGGGTTTTTGCAACGTTCTTCAAGAAAACAAAATTTCCCGTTATTAACTCTCACTCATTCCCTGTTAAAAACGTATTGATAAACAATCTGTCTTATCACATTGTTAATAACTAATATTTATTCTAAAATATTCCTGTTACTATAACTTGGAATCGAATATTTATGGTTCGTCAGGGATTTATATATGCAGATATGTAGAAACATAAACTAGAACATCAAGTCCAAGTTCATTTTTTCTTTTTAATCTGTTCGTCAATTCCTCAGTTACTCTTAACTGTTTCTTGTTTCTGGAGCATCAGCACTGAAAGGTCTGACAATTTCCTCTGTTCATTGCAAAGGCAAACTGGCAAAATTATTCCGATTCAGATTAACTAATGTAGGAGAATTTCATCGGAGGAAAAAATGGAATTAAGGTTTATTTTTCACAGCAGAGTTAAAACAAACAGAAAATCATCAGAACGTCATGGTTGGTCGTCATGGAACGACGCCTAATATTTCATCAGGATAAAATATCTTTTAAAAATTCCTGTCCCACTGAGAAAAGACGGAAAATGTCTTTGTATAATTGGCGTCCCGAAAGTACCCATCCGTATATTTTGGAGCTGCAGAAGTTTTAGCCGACTCTGTCAACATTTTACTACAACTATTTTTTTTCTCGTTTAACCTGTAGCTAAAATTCGTATATGAATAATATGAATAAAACAATTTTGGTATTTCTCCACATGACCTTTGTTTTCCGTATACAGTTGGAGGTACATTTTTAGTAATAATTGTGACGCTCTAAAAGGGTGTCTCAGTTAATTCGATTAGGCTACTTTTGGGGGCGGGGTGGGGGGGGTCGCGAATTATGAATCACATTCTTAGATTTTTAGCCAGCTTAATGACTCGGCCTCTTGAAATCTGCGCTGATATTTAGACCGGTTAATGCGTCGGATGATACATATTCAAATGTTGATATCTATTGATTATTGAGTAAATTACCTAAATCAGCCAGTAGGCTACGATATTCATTTTTCATTGGCTAATTCAACAGCTCCTATCTTGTTACTATTGGCCGTTTTCTACTGAGACCATTGTATTGATCCGCAGCGCTATTTGTCTCAGCTGTGCAGGGCTTGGAATAATTTGGGCATTACGGCGGCGGATTTTCTTTTGATTCATATTTAAAAGGTGAGACTCAGTTCAAATCTCCAAAGAAGACCAGGGGCGCCACACTAATAACATCTTTTGAAAAAATCCACGGGCAACAGTTTTTAAATAAGTAATAATATCTTTGTATGTTCAATGCTTTAAAAAATATATATTAAACACAGAATGGTGAGTAACGCTTTCACGCCTCGCCAGCGGACAGGTTTTATGTTTTTCACTATCTAACGTATGCGTAGTCTAGGCTCATATCATGCTTAACATATATTCGGTATATCTTCTCCCTAGATCTTTTTTCTAGATATTGTCGTTGCCAGTTTAGAGCAATCAAATTGTCATTACAACTGGATTACAACTGGCTACGGAACTATATTTGCTTTTAGTGATCGGTGTTATGTGTGAGATTTCTGTGCTAATTTTTCTTTATTATTATTATTCGGAAATTATGCAACGCTTTCGAGTGTTCCCCTGAATTATTTTGGATGGGCTGCGTTTCACGTTTAATTGGCAACTAACTCGTTGTCCAAGGTTCAAAAAACCCCAACAGAAACTCCAGTTTTAGTTCAAATCAGGGACGCCTGAACAGGCCTCAACAAAAAGACACCCCCGCCCTGGTCACGTCATGGAGACACGAGTGCGAATGAAAATATCGACCACTATGAGAATGCGAACAGATGCGGCTTGCTGCTGAATTATTGCTTAGTGCTATCGGCTCCATAAAACTAATGGTAGCCTGCTCGCTTATAATGGGACGAATATTCGTGTGTGCTGTTTTTTGTTTTGTATTTGATTTAAAATATATCAATGATTATGTCGTCTAAATATGCTAGGATGTAGCTGGTTTGAAAATATTTGCCTGTTTTATTTCATGTCATGAAAAATGTGAAGACTACAAGATCACAAAGGCCTGAGAACGTCGTATTTGCGTCGTAACAATCTATTTCTCAAAACATATTTAATGCTGATTTTCCGTTCATATTTTGTATTTAGTTTTTAATTTGTCTGTTCGCTAGGCAGGAGCTAATCCTTTCTCGCGCACTCGCTTGGCTTTGAACCAAACTAAAATTGTTTTGTAAACAGCAGCGTTGACTTCTAATTACCAGTTAGTGACAATTTAACTTTTCGGTTTTCCCCTTTATTTAACACGTTCAACCGATTTGTATTGTTCTTGACCCTGACAGATGTATGTGTATTTCGTCATGTCCCGAAGAAACAAGGAAAAGTCTCGAAAAGTTAATCTGCCCCCCCTCCCCCGCAGCTGTTAGCTTTAAGAGTCTTGAAGCGTCACCTTTGACATGTCCCCAATGCAAAGGGCGGGGGCCCCGATACTGACCACTGCAAGCTGTCACCGATGCAGGGTTTGGACGCTTTCACCGGGTTCGTAACTGTCCCAAGGATGTCATATGAACTTACCCAGCTTGTTCGCTTCACTGAAGATAAAACGGATTTGTTGGAGTCAGTCGAAATTTTCAAATTACCAGTTTAGTGTGTGTGCTTGTGTGTGTGTGTGTGTGTGTGTGTGTGTGTGTGCGTATGTGTATGTGTGCGTGCGTGCGTGCGTGTGTGCGTGTGTGTGTAGCAGGTTTAATTCTAAACTCAAAATAATGCAATTGTTTACCACACTTCCAGTCGTTTTAATTTCTCATACAGCAATTGTTATTATGTCCATATAAATGTAGCCCGTGTTTGTGTAATTGTTCAATTGTGATTGATTTGAAGCGGGAGGGGATAAAAGAAAGGGAAAAACATCATTGATGTAATACTGAAATACTGCTTTTTGCTCACATCAGTGTTTTATCTCTGGTTAGTCTTAACTGAAACGTTGAATAAAGTTCACTCACGGAGTGTAATGTGCTGTGTCATTATACTATACAGCCTGCAGACCCGGGGAGTCGCGGAGGCACACTTCTGTTGGTTTGATTCGTTACTCCTAATGGACTAACAATAGACACATCTGTTTATCTTTTCTTTGCTTATTATCCGTGCGCGGAAGCCGTCTGTGGCTGTACCGCATCTTCTGTCACAACATTTTTGGCTTCGGGGATACTGCAGGTTGTGTACCCCTGTGTATTATATGTTGATCACTGTATATTTCGCAAAACACAAAATACTCATACGTTTCAAAGATTAATCTTTTAAGTGTTCTATTGTTCATTTATGATTTTGGTTTGAGTATAAGGATTACTTCTGATGAAAAAGAAAAGAAAAGAAAAAGAAAGAAAGAAAGAAAGAAAGAAAGAAAGAAAGAAAGAAAGAAAGAAAGAAAGAAAGAAAAAGATACAATTAGGAAATTTCCAGTTGTGTTCTGGTCAAATGAACGGATGCTTACCGGTATTAAAATCAATTCTAAGTTTGCCAAGACTGGGAAAGAATTCCTCCTCACTCAACTGTTTAAGTGGCCCCGACGCGTGAACCCGGAAGTGAAGATGTTGCATATACTTTAAGGAAGCCCACACGCAGTTAGCGATTTGCATTGAAGATGTAAAAATTGGCTGGTCTCTTCCAAATCTACTGTCACGTCTTCAGAGCCATCGGTTCTAAAATAATCTCGTGTGACTTAATGGAGATTAATTTTATTTTTTATAACACTTGTATAAAGGACGCAAAACGCAAATACAGAGGGAAGAAGATTGTTAACATGAAATTGACAGGGAATCGTATTTAATACCTTGGCTGCAACTTCCTTAATAGGTGACGTCAGAGCCAAGGAGCGGCATGTGTCTGCTGCTTGTGTATGAGGAGGGAGGGGACGCGGGTGGCGAGTGCGCATGAGTCTTTAGTAGCAGCTGCAGCGGCAGAGCAGTGGTCTGACGAAATCGAAACAACACCAGACATGGCTAGAGATGGCGAGGGATATGACCAGACTGCGACCACAGCCGATGATGCGCTAGTAGAGGAACGGGGGCCTTAATATTTACAATCAAAGCGATTGAAAAAATTCATAAAAATTGACAAAAAATATATATATTCAAAGGGGGGGGAAGAAGAACTGACTGAATGATCGTGAGAACAAAATAGACCACTTTAAAAAGCAAACCAAAATATACAGTAGGCTAACCAAAAAAAGAAAAAAAAAACTAAGGGGAAACAAAAGCAGAACTTTGCTAATCTGTGGACTGCTTTGGACACTGCTCCGCTAGATCACATAGATGATTTGTCCACAAGGTTTCACGTATAATGAATGCCCAGCTGTCGATGGAGAATATTGGCGACCTGCACGGAGTGAGCCATGAACCGGTACCCAGCACAGCGGACCTGATGAGCAGCGACAGTCCTCATCACAGGAGCACCGTGACCCATCGAAGCAACCTGTCAGCCCACGCACGCTCAATGGGCATGACATCAATCTTGGACAGCGGCGACTATCATCACCATCGGCCCCCGGACCACGGGCTCGCCAGTCACTTGCACCCGGCTATGACCATGGCTTGCGAGGCTCCCCCCGGCATGAGCATGAGCAGTACATACACCACGCTCACACCCCTGCAGCCACTACCTCCCATCTCGACCGTCTCAGACAAGTTTCCCCATCACCACCATCACCATCACCATCATCACCATCATCCCCACCAGCGGATCCCGGGAAATGTAAGCGGTAGTTTCACCTTGATGAGAGACGATAGGGGTCTGGCCTCTATGAACAACCTCTACACTCCATACCACAAGGATGTTGCCAGCATGGGACAGAGTTTGTCCCCCTTGTCAGGGTCCGGACTTGGTGGCATACACAATTCCCAACAGGGACTGCCGCCTTACGCACACCCAGGTGCCACCATGCCCACGGAGAAGATGCTAACGCCCAACGGATTTGAGGCGCATCACCCCGCGATGTTGGCCAGACACGGAGACCAGCATATGAGCGCTTCCTCGGCGGGAATGGTACAAATCAACGGGATCCATCATCACCCTCATTCTCATCTAAACACCCAGGGCCACGGGCAAGTGCTGGGCTCTACCCGGGAGCAAAATCATTCCTCTGTGCCTGGATCGCAGGTCAACAATGGGAGCAATTCAGGGCAAATGGAAGAAGTTAATACCAAAGAAGTAGCCCAGAGGATCACCACGGAACTTAAACGATACAGCATCCCTCAGGCCATCTTCGCCCAGCGGGTGCTTTGCCGATCGCAGGGGACCCTCTCTGACCTTCTTCGGAACCCCAAACCCTGGAGCAAGCTGAAATCCGGTCGCGAGACTTTTCGGAGAATGTGGAAATGGCTGCAGGAGCCTGAGTTCCAAAGAATGTCCGCGCTCAGGCTCGCAGGTGAGCGAACAATAGGTAATACTCTTTTTTTTTACTCGTTTTTTTCTCTTACTACTCGCATTTTATTGATCATCTCTGTAACCTGCATGTTTCATAATAAAGCATAAAATACAAACATATCCCGCGGTGCTAGGACGTCGCTGGCTTTCCCCTCTCCAAATTTCCCTCATACAAACTATCGATTTCACTTTTTAAGGGCATGTTTTGAATTCCGTCTGCTGTAGACTGTTCTTCTTGTTGTTGTTTGTTTTGTATGTGCTTTATTGTTTCCGTTGGTGTACGGAAAACTCAACACGCTGTTTTGTACATGGAATATCGACCGTTTGGTCCTCTGTAAAACGATCCTGTGGTTATAAATCGTTAATTATGGGTTTATTTTTGCCGAACTGCTTGGCTCGGGTGCGTTTGATAAGCATATTGGCTTGTTCGGAACATTTGTAAACAGTGGACTGCGTAGATCGTTTGCTTGGTTGATTGAAATTAACTCAGGGATTAGGAAAGCGCGTGTTTTGACGCCGAGAGCGGTTGTATGCAGCCACAGACAGCAACAGTTCTATTGTCTCCATGTGCAGATACTGGTCGCCTGGACAGGGGACATCTGCCCAGCCATCACATTGCCGATCGCCAGTCCTTTTACTGTCTTTTTTTTTTTTCGCGATATTCAACTACAGTCGAGTCAAGTTCATCCGTAATACCGTTGCAGAATATCACTGGACGCTTATTTGTTGTTTGATTCTGATATAGGCTAAGTGACTGCCATTGTATGCACGGGCGCTGGGCTGCGGCAAGTCCAGTGAACATACAGCGCAGTGTATGGGGGGAGAAGCCCCTTAAAGAATCTTAGGCCGAATACTGAGTTATGCTGATATGCTCTTAATTACTTTTGTTTTACTTGGGTGTTTTAAACATGTTTGGGTTGCCGTGACGGGGCCTTCAATGAGGGTTTTGTAATTAACTCATGGCGCTCAATTAGCATGTCTCGTGAGAATTAGAGTCAATCCGGTCTCGGCTCTGGAGCATAGATCAGTTCCAATGGTGAAGAGTGACAGAGAGAACATCCTGCCCCATTTATTCAACATTTTATGCAATCTTTTTATCTTTTCACCAAAAGCGCGGTTAAATAAATGTTTATGATATTGTGTGGTTATTAGAAATGCCTATTTTCAAACCTGCACCTGCAGCACACGCTTTCTATAGTGAATAATCCAGCCTGATTAGCTGAAGGTGTTTAGGTCCACATCATCCCATCTGTCCATTGCCTGTTTGGGGTTGATGTGTGTGTGTGTGTGTGTGTGTGTGTGTATGTGTGCGCGCGCTAGCCTATATACTTTATGCCAAGTGTGCTCGTTTTCTTTTTTACACTGTCGTCGTCGTTTTGTCATGATTAGGAACCTGGAACGACAAACTGGAGCTTTAATGGTGACCTGTCTGCATGGTCGGTCTTGGGAATGTTTGGATTAATTTGGATGAAATTTTGCATTTATTTGCTCAGTATTAACGTCGCTTATTTTCAGTCCATGCGCGCGTGAACACGTTAATGTAGAAAAAGATACGGACTTCAAAAAATATTTGTATCGGCTGCAGAGTGGTGTAAGGTGTTTGGACACCTCACGCGTTCATCTTAAACACTGAGATTAATGTCAGTTTTGTTGAAATCCATCCGTTTTACGACTGATTGTATGTTTTATGTGTACAGTGAAAGAACTGTTCTCTTCAGAGCTATAGAGTTGTAAACAGAGGGCATTTGTGTTCTGTTTTTTTTTTTTCATTTGTTTGTTTGGTTGGGGTTTTTTTGTATTATGTTGACTTTGTGTAATAACAATAAACCATACATTATTTCTGTAAATACCTTATTTGTCTTTCAATATCGTTGAATGATCTGTGGTTTTAAAATGTATGATTATTTTTTAACTGTAAATTAGTTCTTGTATTACTGTAAAAGCTAGATATTTGTGAGGCCTGTTATTGATTGGTTAAGGGACTATGTGATCGGCCTACTAAGGAGTAAATACAGAATTGATATTGATTATTCAAATTGTCGGTTCCTGCACGGCCGCTACTAGCGCTCTTAAAAGGCCCAGCTATTTAAGTCTATTTTCTTAGTTTGTGTCGTATTTTTAAAAAAAAAGAAATCTTTTTTAAATTTAATTCTGCTGCAGAAAAGATCGTAAGGTGTTTCAGTGATAGGAAACGGCCTGCGCTTGAAAACAGTAACAAATTCTGACCGGACAAAATAACTTTTGGGTCAAGTTGTAGTTCAAAGCAATACTGAAGCAAAATCCGTTGCCTCAGTAGTAACTGTTAAAAATATATGGATATTATTTAAACACTTGCAATTCACGAATTAATACCATTAACAATTTAAGTAAAGCGTAGAATGTATTAAATAGGCCATGCATCAGGACTCCAAATGAATTATTTACCAGTCAGTGCACGTTACTATAGGAATTCAGAGCAGATACTCGGAAATTCGGAAAATATTTAACGGAAATCAAAAAGAAATATATGTATCTTCAGAACGGTTGTGAACATTATTTGATGAGTGATCGTCTCTCAATTTAGATTATAACTGCAACAATGTGATAACAGAGTCAAATATTTAATTTAGCCAGGCGCAGTTAAGTACATGAAGTTACGTAATTTGAGTAGTAATATTTCCGTGTATCGAAAAAGGCCTTGTATGGTTAATTTCTGTAAATTACAAAAGGAAGACTAAAGATGAAAATCATTCACCGTTTTAGAATACATTTTACTGCTACATCTGAAACATTTAGCCCACTCATAAATTAGAAAGACACTCTTTATGTTACTCACATAAATATAAACCTAACTTTGCATATCACATCTTCAACCTTGTCGCTTACATTTAGAAAGGAAAGTAGTTGCAGTACATTGGGAGGGGGAAAAATGTACGTCCAAAGATCACTTTGCTCTCGCTTGCACACAGGCGCGCGTGCGCGCGCGCGCCGCCTGATAACACAATGTAATACTGTGCTTTTCTGCAGCCGAAATTGTGCAAGTCGGATGGCCATGGGCGCACCCTCTTCGTATTTTTAGGCCTGACCCTCCAATGTTCTTGTTATCATCTGTCTGTATAATGATTTGCAGGCAAACAGTAACCGTGATCAATTGTGTTGAACGATAAAGAAGTCTGCAGACATTTCACTGGATCTATGGGAAAACACACTACCTCTTAGGTTCCTGAAGCGCCTGTTGTCAATGTGTCCTTGTAAGCCTTTTGATTTATAACTCCTGATACGAAACCTCATTTGCGTTTGTTAATATTTACCTCAAGTGGAGTCATTTGTACTTGGTGGATTCAAACTGCCTCTGCATACTTTCGTTCTCAATAACGTCGGGGCAATTTCAATATTATTTTTTTTTCCTCCTATGGATAATAAAAATTAGAACATTAAAAATTAGAGTTCAGTGTATTGCAGCTCTATATTTAAAATCAAAGTAATATCGAATGCTCGATTGGCGAAAATCTTCCAAATTAGGGTAGGCGATAAATTCTGCTTCATTTTATCTTTAAAACATCCAGTCATGCAAGCTCTCTTTCTCCACTCGAACCAAAGTGTATTGTCTCGTGTAACGTTTCAGTTTTAAAATGTCACACTGACTGACATAACGCCTCATGAAAAATTGAATGTTGTAAAAATCAAAACAAAAAAGCCTGATGGCTATTTAATTTACATGGAGATATTTAAATAGACAAGGACTAGAAAGGTAGGCCAGAGTGTTGTTTAGTGTTGCTTCAGGGAGTCATTTTCCTCCGCTTCATTTTAGAGGGAAGCGAAGAGTAGCCCACCCGAATCCTTAGACTATACCTTACCCTTATTTAGTCCACGATTGCCCCCTAGTGGTTGAGTCCAACATTAACACAGTCGGCCGTTTAAAACGAGTGGTTGAATCATTTCGCATCACCCAAAATACGTATACATTTTTTCCATCTCTCTGAAAAGTATCGGGAAAATGGTCCAAATACACTTATAAAATACCACTCTTTTGTTGCACATATGCATAAAAGGCGATGCTAAGATCCGAAGGTACCTATGGATTTCAGCACCATGGACAGCCCCACGTAAACTGCGTTGGAAATGACACATTGCCTACACATATGTGCCATTTTGCAGCCGAGTTACAGAGAGTGATTTGTATTGCTATGGGAAATATAATAATCTCTTTTAACCCCTGTCTATGTCACATGTGCGTGTTTGTAAGTGAGGTAACGAACTCATCAGCTTCCGCTACGCCTGCACATTTC
This sequence comes from Chanos chanos, assembly GCF_902362185.1. Lineage (NCBI taxonomy): Eukaryota > Metazoa > Chordata > Actinopteri > Gonorynchiformes > Chanidae > Chanos > Chanos chanos. Next base: position 4,259,865 of record NC_044496.1, on the reverse strand, counting down.
TCTTGGCAATTGTTTAAGCAAGTTGGAATTGGTCACTGTCATCGTTTCAGATCTTGCTGCCCTATTTTAGGTGTTTTTATTTTAATGTTTATGGTCACTTGTTGGTTCTGGAACAAAATGCAAATGCATGCTCGTGTATAGTTATACATAGTAATATGTAGTCGACAGGACAATCACATTCATAAGGTTATTAAAAGATTCGTTTGTTTTCAGTAGAGTAGAGTGCATTGTCATTCGATCTATTCGATGCCTGACATTCCTTGTCTCCATCTCTGGCTTCTTTCAGCATGCAAGAGGAAAGAGCAAGAGCACGGGAAAGGTGATCGGGGAAGCGTCTCCAAGAAGCCTCGACTGGTTTTCACCGATGTTCAGCGTCGGACTTTACACGCAATATTTAAAGAAAACAAGCGTCCGTCCAAAGAATTACAAATAACCATCTCTCAGCAGCTGGGCCTGGAGCTCGCAACCGTCAGCAACTTTTTCATGAACGCGCGCAGGCGCAGCCTCGACAAGTGGCAAGACGATGGGAGCTCCAGCTCGGCCAACTCCACTTCCTCATCCAGCACTTGAACCAAAGCGTGAAGGAGTACTGGCTACAGACTGAAAAACTTCGGTGGAAAAGCTTTAATCAAAGAAAAAATTACGAGACAGCGTTTTGCCCTTAAAACTTGTACTATACTGATATTTATAATATCCAAAGGAAACCAAAGACGTCTTTGACCCGCATTAAAGACTTCGTTCTGTAACACATTTCAGACTTACTGCAAAAAAATAAGAAGAATTACTCTTAAATCACTAGTCGTACAAATTTTCAGCCGACACCTCTATCCTGTGTCTCTCAGTCATGCTTGTTTGATGTGATTGGTTAGTTTAATAGGTATTATCTTGTCACTGTTTGGACATTATCTCAGCCTCGGAGTAATTGTTTTTATTTTGCTCTGTGATTAGTGGTGAGGTGTATGGCGTCACAGGGAGGAGAGGAAAAACAACACTGTGACGGAGCCCGTGGGCAGAGATTCTGTAGGTCTGGCCTGCAGTATTCTGCAGAGGCGCGACTAACTGTCATGACGTCATCTGTGTGTGCTTTGAATTCCTGGGTGTCAAGAAGCCCGAATCTATCTTGAGGTTCACAGACTGACAGGACGGGTATGATCCGGTCTGAGGTTACTTTGAGAATGGCAGCCCTCTGATAGTGCTTTCTTCCTAATTGTTTCGGGCGAAGTGAGATAGGAACCAAAAAGACCTGTATGCATTTGTCATTAGAACATCTTACAACATCGTGTGAGATGGTATTAACCAAAGAAGAAGAAGAAAAAAAATATATGATGTATTTTTAATGGATATTTCAAAGTATATTTTTTACAAAATTCCCTCTTAAGTGCAAACATTACCATATTTCAAATCCACTGACTGTTCAATAACAATTTATAAACGTAGCACGAGGCCTAATGCAGGAGCGTACTCTCAGAGAATTACCAAAGCAAAAAGAACTGACACTTTCCTTCTCTAAGGAGCCATAATCAAAATCGTCAGTGAATATCAATATATCAGTTTCAGTGTGCCAGGGACTGCCAACGACAGTACAACAATGCACATGCTGAAAAACAAAATAGAAAACAGATAGCTTTATTTCGTTTTAACACTCCTGATGACTGACTTCTGTCTCCTGGGGAACGGAAGAATTATTGACTCCTCTCGGACATGTTTCGTCGTTCTTTGATTTGTGATTAGTTCAGAGAGACGTCTGCTGACTATAAAGTTTTGTGGTATGTATCATATGCTTAAAATGCCAGCTAACAACCAAAGATTTAATACTGTTGACCAATGTTAGCCATTGTCCCTCGTTACTGATGTTCTCGGGCAGTTCCTCGAGAATTGGATTCTTCATTCAGCAGTGCACAAACTTGCTGATTAATAACATTTTCTTGCATACAAGCAGTGCTGTGAAATATGCCAAATTCATCAGGAACAATTTTACCAGTTGAAACAGACGGTTTGCCTAAATGTAGGAAGCTGGAGGAAGCTGTAAAATGTCATTAGAATAGCGGACCCAGTGTTATACCTCAGTGAAAGCTTTATCATTTTCACTACAGAACCACCTGAATATTTCTAAACATTTCAACAGGGTCTATTTAGATGTTGCAAACATATTCAAACAAAGTTTAAGCGTGTATTTGCAGATCGCAAACTCTTAGCGGGCAATGCTCGATTTCTAGATGTATTCGTGATAGCAGTAAGCCAACTCATTCTGTCAACCTGCACTGAGACTACCGTAGTTTCTCTACATTCCGCACTGAACAAGACGTTAACCAACAAATCCAGATGTAACATTTTAGGTAGTTCCAAACCATGGCATCTGAATTACACACACTGAGGTTGTTGTATCCTCCACCTCACCAAAAATAGCACTTCAATACACGATTACTGACACAATGCTCTATAGTTCTGGCGTACCTCTCAAACTCCGCCTACCAAAGCAAAGTAGCAAGTCCGCTTAACAGAAGTGAAAAGAGCTGCCTCCCATTTTAACTTGACTGTCCTTCCTTAACGTATGCCACTAGGTATAGATGAGTTCTATGCATTTCACAAATAGGAAGAAAGCACTATAACAGGCTGTACAAAAAGGGATGCAGAACATTCATCCTTGGAGGTTCCATTCTATTGTGTGACCCTCCAAATGTCACAAGATTCCTGGCCTTGTTGTCTCTTGTGGTGTGGCTAGCTTTTCAAAACATATTTGGTGACTATTTACAAGTATTACAAAAATGAAGCGAAGACAAGAGAAAGAGCTGCTTCCTCATGTAGAAAAGACAAAAAAAAAAGAAAAAGAAAAAAAAAGACCAAAAAAAAAAAAAAATGTCAAGACCTACTGATGTTTGTAGTGTGAACCAAAGATGCTACCTCACTCAATTTTCCATTTGTGATTTCTATCACGTTAATGATACCAAAGATTACCAAAGATTTTTCTCTTTTGCACGGCCTACATGTACAATATGGTGGATCGTTGGTGAGTGCTCTCCCCCATTTCTCCCCCATCCTCTCCTTCCTCAACCATGCTCTGCACCCCCCCCCCTTCACCCCTCCCCCCCTCCCCTCTTGCTCTGCGTGGTCTCTTCGTCAGTGTGCATACCAAAAAAAAAAAAACATACAGCTCCGGGCAGACATGTTGTAAAACTTTGTTAAAACTCACAGGACGAGTGCCTTGCTTGAACCAAAGTGTTAAACCGCCGTTGACCTCTGTAGTCACATCTTTTAATCTCTGAATACCTCAGCCTTTCAGAAGGGCCACTACTGAAGAAAAAGGAGTAAATTCTCTTATCACCGTGGTGCTTTTGCCAGTGCAACCATGCAATGAAAACATACCAAAGGAATTTTTTTTTTTCTTTCCACCTCTCTGCAGACAAACCAAAGCTCTCCTTCTCCTTCTTCTCCTTCTTCTTTTCCTTCTTCTTTTTCTTCTTCTTCTTCCTCCTCTTCTTCTTCTTCTTCTTCTTCTCATCCTTCCTAGCCCCCTAGTCACTCCACTCCCTCTGTCCGCATCACCTGTAGGTAATGTCCACCGTCTTGGCCGTGCATGTCTTTTACCAATGTCTCTGAATACCTCATAGTAATGAACTCTTAGAGGTCTGTTGTATAGAGAGTCTATGTGATGAAGGCAGAACTAGTTTGGTAATTGTTGATGTTACTTCAAAAAAAAAAAAAAAAAAAAAAAAAAAAAAGCTTTATGATTATTTATTTTAAAGGATTGGCTAAAAGTGCTTTGTTTTTGGTCACTGGGGGCAAGTTTCAAGGATTGTGTTATGGGACTTGTCGGATGGAAAGAGATACTTATTTTTTATTAAGACATTGTGTTATTTCAATATTATGACTATGGTAGACTATTCTTTTTTACAGGGTAAAACCAATTGCTGTGATGATGTGTTTATATTTTTCCCTTTTCCCTTCTTCTTCTGTATGGTGATTTGACTTAATTTAATTGCGTTTTTTTTTTTTTTGTATTGCTTAAACACTGTTTTAATTTATGCGTTTGTAGAAAATATAGATTTGTATATAGTAGGTTTTTGGAAAAGCAGAAACATACTCTCAGTTTTATGTTACAGCCTTTTCTTTGTCATGTTTAGAAATGTTGAAGGAGTTGAGATTTTGGGTTTTGCTTCATTTCTGTTCTTGCTGGCACTTCAGTTTGTGTTAAAATCACTGCCTAGGACCCAAACATTTGATCTGCCCGACAAAAGACATATTTATGAAGGTTTTACTTTGTTACTTAACTGACAAAAAGCAGTGTATGTCATTATTATTATTATTATTATTATTATTATTATTATTATTATTATTATTATTATTATTATTATTGCTTTGACTTTTTTAAATGGTTGTTTTATGGGTACTACTGCACATCCAAAGATTTATAAAACAAACCAAAAAGGATAAAAAGACAAAAAAAAATTGCATACAATACTGAAAAGCACTGGGATCTGTGAGGTAGACTTGAGTTGTGTTTCCACATTTTCACCATTCGCATTCACGGGTGTAGAAGAAGTCCGAGGGCCGGAGAACCGCGTAGACAAGCTTACTCGTGTCAACCATCTGGGAGGTCTCACGTTATTTGTACAATCTGACGCTTTTTTAAAAAAGAAAAAAAAACAGAGGGCTTCAAGTCCTGTTCACTTTGCTGTCTCCTACACGGAGTGGGGTGGAGTCTAGGCTGGGCAGCAGGTCTGCCGGGAGCTGGGCCACATCACTGGGTACATTTTTTTAATTCGTGTGGTACCGCTGTCTAGTTCCATCTAGCATCTGTTGTTTTGGGTGCGAACTCGTGTAATGACAATGAGCAAAGTCTAATAAATCTGCAAAGAAAAAAAAAAAACTTACAGAAGGAATCAGTGTGTGAGTGTGTATGAGATCCGTGAGTGTACACAGCTTTTGTGTTTTGTTTTGTTTTAATTCAGTTTGCAGAATTTTGTTTGTTTGTTTGCTTGCTTGTTTTTGAAGCCTCTGCCCGCATATCCGGATGCAGCAGGGCTGTTTTTTTTTTTTCTCTTACTTTTTTTTTTCCCAAGGAAGTTTTGCTATGATTCTTGCGCAATCGACTGGAACCATAGCAAATCAATTTTTTCCAATGATGTAATATTTCCGTTGTACCCATATGAGCGAGACTGAAAGAAAAAAAAAACTTGTCAAAGGATCCCTTTATATTTTAACATATTTAGTCCTTCACTGTGCTGTACAATCAGTCTTTTTATTTGGTATGAGTCCACGTGGTCCGGTGCAGGGCAGGTCTACTGTGTGGTTCATTTATGAGTTGAATAAACCTATAGGTGGACCCTACTGACAGTCTCTGAAGGGGCTGGGTGTGAAAAAACATCCAGTCACGCTTGAAAATACACTAAAACAGCACTGACTTGATCAGAGGAAAGAGTGTATGCGTTAAGAGCCCTTGCCATCCAAAGGGGCTCAAACGTGACCTCAGAACAAAGGTCACAGAGTTCAGCGAAAGTAACTCAAACTACATGGGAGACACACAATCTGAAGGGTTTTTTTGTTTGTTTGTTTATCTTGTTTGTTTATCTTGTTTTCTTTTCTAGCTCACATTTTTCAGCGAGGCCAACTAGCCATTCTGATAGACACAATGGAACATTTGCTCATTGATTGATTTGCTCTTGATTTTATTTATTTAATTTTATTTTTTTTTTGTAAACACAACCCCTCTGGCAGAATGTAATATATTGTCTCGATAAGTCTTATCTATGTGAATGGTGGGATTGTTCTAATCATTTTTACCTTTCCCAGTCGGTTGTCATCAGAAAAAAAAAAAAAAGGAGTTCCCATTTAATAGATAGCTTGGCTACAAGTACCATAACAATACTGAGAGCGCCTTTGACAATCATCTAGAAAACAAAAATGATATAGTTGGTTGATATAGATTGTTGTCTAAGGGGGACTTCTCCCACCGAAGATTAGTACAGATTAAGGTGTATGGTTTTGATAACAGAAATGAAACTTGCTTACTTCTTTTTTTTTTTTACAACGTTTTTTTTTTTTTGTTGTTTTTTCAGCATTTGTATTATGAGTGCTTCTTGTACGAAGCAGTTAATAATGTTTCATCGCAATTCCTCTGTCAAGTTTCTTTCTTTCTTCTTCTTCTTCTTCTTCTTCTTCTTCTTCTTCTTCTTCTTCTTCTTCTTTTTCTTCTTCTCCCTCCTTCTTCTATGGATCTGTCTCGATTTATCTCAATTGCCTCTCATGCTCCTTGTGTCTGGTGAAATAGAGTAATACAGTAGAGGTTACTCTCAGGATGTATTTTCTGTAACGCTTCATGGTTTTATTTGTATCTCTTATTCACCAAAAAAAAAAAAAAGATGTTTCTTTTTCTCCTTAAGCTCTGCTACTGTTCTCTCTATACCGTGCAATATCATCTGCTGTGTTTTGATGAGCAAAAAAAAAAAAAAAAAAAAAAAAATTAAAAAAGGAAGAAAAAAGAGGAAAAACAGGGGGAAAGAGAAAAACGGGGGGGGGGAGCCAAAAAATAGAAACAACTGATACGCCATCATGCTTTTTCAGTGTTAATATGTTTCAGCATTTCTGTAGTCACAAAAATGTAGAAAATAAAAAAAAATGTTGGTTTTTCCAGCACCTCAAAAAACAAGACTGTTCTTCTGTGGTTTGTATAATCCCTGTATTTTTCTGTTCAGCATTGGCAGCATTTCATATCATTTCAATGCTTTTGATGATAATATAGATGATTATGTCACTTCAGTTTAGCCTACACTTACACTCAAAGTGTGAAGCCCAAGGGTTACTTTTGGAAATTAATAGTGGGACTGGAGTCAGTAGTTGTAATTACATGGTAATAGTAATAAATTATTTTCTTTTTGCCTGCTTTCTTGTCCATCAATGGTTGTTAAAATTCAAATTTTGGCATACACAAACACACACACACTCACACAAACACACACGCATATGAATCAATTTGGAATTGTTTCAATGGTATACTCATTCAGCAAAACGGAAAAGCAATTCATACTTAAGTAATTCTTTCTATTGGCCACTTGAGGGCGTTAATTCTACCTTTACTCTCTGAGCAGCTGCTTTCTCCAGCGCATCCCAATCCATACCTCAGATAGTCTACAAAAAGATATACTTATAAAAAACCTTCACAAAGCTCTCTAATGATCTATGATATACTTGATTGATGTTATTGTTTTATCATCAAGCTCCTTATTAGCAGGAGCTAAACGCTAAAATTTGAAAAATGACAAACATCGCAAATAGCGGGGGAGTTGAGGAGAGTTTTAGGAAACAGTGAAGTAAAGTTTGCTGTAGCTTATTCTGGGTGAAATCTTATTGCTAAGCATTATTACTAATGAAATCCCATGCAGATTGCATCAAACAACACAAATAAAAGGGAATACTATTGCGATTTAGAAAAAAAAAACAGCTAAGTTGTTCATCTTCGTGGTGCTTTTATTATCTGTCAACATCTAGTTAAAAAAGTGAAGGCAGATTTACTGCAGTAATTAACAGTAGGAGTCGTACATACTTGTTTCTAAACAAAAAAAAGTATTATAGTATTCACAACAGACATAATCACAAAGCGATTTTACAGGATGGCGGGCCTAAGAAGCTTGGTGGGTTATTTCAAGGAGGTGATTTGCATCTGCGAAGAATCCATGCTCAACTGGGAGAGTCACCAAAGGTTTGAGATTTTTTTTTTTTTTTTTTTCCATCGGGGACAATTAAGAAGGTTTAAACAGGATGTTCAGTGAGGCACGAGCCTGGTTAGCCAAAACAAAGAGACAAAGCAGGAAAGTTTTCAGAACGGTATACAAGTACACAGGACTGAAAAAAAGCCTGATAGTAGTTAGCCAGAGCATAGTATATGCGAGATTAGGAAAAGTAGGCTATTTGTTTTAATTCTGTCGTGAGACACTTTTTGAAACAGGAACTCAGTATACGTCTGTTAGCAGGAAGAAGAATAGCGATATCACTGGAGTGCATGTAGACTCTTAGTATGTCTAGAAGGATTTACGAAGTAATCTGTAGTGCAATTATGTCAGTTTGTAACGTCACAACAGTAATGACATGGGCCGCAATTTCAGCAGTTTAGTCCGTTCTAATGTACACCGCCAGATGGCAGCATATATCAACCTAACTAGACGTGGACAAAGCCTACTGGAATACCGTTGGAAGTCAGTCCAGTCTGAAGGAGGAGCGCTATTGCAATATCATTATATGTGCAATACAGTGGGGGAAAGCGTTTTACATACAAGAACATTTAAAAGTCTTGCATACCTTTGCGTGAGGCTCTTGATTCCAAATTTACCACCACCATCAACAGGTGTATCAGGTATGGCTACCTTTTCCGGTTTTGTTCTTGAATCATTGTCATCTCACCTCTAATGAATGAGATTTTTCAGGATTTTGAGACACTGTACAGACCAGTTTTCCTAATGATGACCATAATGACTTTGTTCTCACTTCTAACGAATTTACGCAGATGAAGGTCCCGTTCTGAAACTTATCTTAAATGCCATCTTGGCAGTGACCCCAAACTTTAAGAATTTTATCGGGGCGGGGGTGTTTGTTTGTTCATTCATCTCATGCAAGACTCTACAATAAAATAAATAAATAAATAAATGAAATGAAATGAAGTGCATTTGTATGTGGAATTATATCCCTCTTATGACACATAGCCTAGCCTACCTCTTGATATTCTTGGTTTGTGGGAAGTTATGATAGGCTCCATCTAAATACTAGTCTGAATTACACCGTTAAATGGCCTGTAAATTCTTCTGTCACATAAGATATTCATCAGATGAAGCACAAAGTTTTAGCACACGGGAGCATCTTTCTTTAGACTTGTTTAAATGTAGTTGGCATATCCCTGCTGACACACTGATAATAACTAACGACAACTTGTATGAAAATTGCTGAAATTGCTGTATGCATAAAGAGAAAACCTTTTTGTGACCTATACTATGCCTACATTATGTCGAATAAAAGCAATCGGGAACAGGTTCTAGGTATATGCAGTAAGACATTTTTGGAGAAAGTTGAAATCGCTCGCTGAATAATACGGACACTGAAGGAAACAACGTCTCCATTTCAAGACAAACTCTTTCAAAAAAATATGTTTTACTCAAAAAGCTACTGTTTGTAGAATTGCAAAACAAATTGTACATTCTGATAGCATGTTGAGGTTGAGGCTATATGAAAACTTTTACTTTAGCCGTTGCCATGGTAATAGGTTCACCCGAGGGCTTAACCAGGGAAGTGACGAATGGAGGCAAGCTGTTGTTGAGACACGTGACCAAGAGGCTGTCCTGATATGTTTTGACAAACAGGCGAGCAGAAGACGGAGAGTGTATTTGAAGAGTGATGTTGTTCACCAGAACATAACGCACAGGGAGAACAGTTGTTATCGCGGAAGATCAAGTCAAGCTTTAAATATTAAGGACGTCTGGGCGACTAGCAGCTAGAATTCGTTGATTGTTCTCAGGCAACACAGCTAGCTAACGCCGCTATCATTTACTAATGTTAGTTAATGCATAAGAAGTTAGGAAGTAAGACTAAGTTCGATCAAAGTTAGAGTATAACAAAGGAATAGGAACGAGTGACTAACAGCTATGCTTCTTTTAAACGACAAAATAGGAATCAGCCTTACCATAACCACATAGCATTTCTTCATTTAGGCAGGATGAGCCCTTGAGGAAGACTTAAGCTGAAGAGAGAGAGAGACAGACAGACAGAACAGCAGAGGCGCTTGCTTGTTCTACCTGAACGTGGGGGTTGGGATGGTTGATGAGGTTGTTTTCAGGTGTCTGGCTAGTAATTTGGCCAGTTAGTTAGGTTGTTCACCAGCAAAAGCTCTTGCCAAGTTAAGATTTTGCTTCGTGTGTTGAGTAGGTTTGATATCGGAATGAAACGGCTGGCACTGGAGACAACTGCTGCTTTGGTCCAGGTGGTATTTGATTCAGTAATGCTAGTTGGCTAGCGGTCTCTCACTTGTTATTTCTACAAGTGTTTGTCGTGTTGATAGAGAGCTCACCAGCTAATTGGTCTCGCTTAGACCGATGGATTAGTCTAACAATCACACATGTCGCTTGACTAATTGTTTGTTGGTCAGCAGCAGTTGGCGATAACGTTACAGTAGTCTGTCCGTAAGGGCAATAACTGACGTTCTTTCAGGATTGATTGGATCAAAATAAGTCGGACAGCATATTCGTTTTGCCATGTGCCATTTGGGTAGCTAGCCTAAGCGTAGGAGAAGATTTATGAAGTCTAAACAAAAATCAGAGGAGGGAAGACGGAAAGAAAAAACCCTGGAAGGCATCAAGGTGGCAGAGGGAAACATGAAACCAGACCGAGGTAATTCATTTAATTTACTGCAGGTTATCAACAGTCCTTAACAATCTAATCTCATTGATCACATCAAATGTTGCAAAGAATCACATGTGTTGTAGTCTGTTTACTGTTGTTGATTCGTGCCTTTGTGACCACCGTTTCTCTAGCGGAATGCCATCAGTCCTGAAGAGAAATGATGTAACACGGGGTTCACTGTATTTTCTTTTTATGTGAGGTCCGATCTGTCGAAACAGGGCCATTGATATGAGCGAATAAAAGCTGAAACGACTTCAACAGTCTTGCTTTGTCCATTGCATAATAGGCTTTCATACATCTTTGTTCAGTAAAAAAAACGAGTTTATGGGAACAAAGCGTCCTGTATGATGTTCCTTTTGTCACACAGCGACCCCATCGAGCAACTGAACAGTGTTTGTTTGCTTGAGCAATATTACCTATGCAGAGCGTTCTGTGTCGTGTAGCTTCCCAGCTGTACTTTGCAAAGACTGCTTCTCTCATTGTCTTAAAATGCTAAATTCAGTAATGCAATGCGATGAAGTAGGTCGGCTATACAAAATGTCTAACTGACGGGGTACAAAAGGCAGTCTGTACCATATATTCACCCACATTTAAGCGATTATTACAGCGACATGCTAAATTCGTGTCATGTTCTTGGTAGGTTGTACATTTCAAAGGTCTTGCACTTGAATTAGACAATGAAATGAAATCCCCATGTTAGGTCGTAGTTACAGGTTTTGGAATGGTGCAGTGGAAAACACAAACGACTGCTGTTTGTTTGCACGATTGAGGTGATAGAGTGCATGTGTGAACAGGGTCAACTTTGCTATGACGTATACACTTGCATAAAAACACTGGGGATCTGCGAGAATGCGGATACATTTTTAGGGCGCACATCAAATTCGGTGTGAAATGTCACACATGCTTTTAAGTGTTTTATGGATAAATAAAACACACCAATGTTATTATACGCTAAAACTGTTTATCTCAGCATTTGCACATAAATGGCAGAAAATAAAAACTGTGTGTAACTGTTTTCTTGTTTTTGTTAATTCGTCCCTCAATTAAACGTCAGTGTCATAAACAACGATGTCTGTGTCCAAAGCAAACGAAAGAAAACGACCATCTCTAACTAGTGAGCTTCTGAGTCTTTCGGGCTATCGCCAAACGAAGTCATACCCCTGCCACTGCCACATCAAACTAGATCCAGTTGGTTCTATTTCATGGTTCTAATAATAAGCCCTTATTGCAGTGAAAACTGCTCTGGAGCAGCTCCCATATGTCTTGCGTCTTCGCGCTATTGTTATTTGGAACATACTGTTCCATTGATGGAAATAGCTGGCTGTTTTAGCTGCACCAGGCTTTGCTTCTCTGTAGCTCTTTCTCCCTGAGTTCATATAATTATAGTAGCTGTTGAAGTTTTAGCTGCTTAGAGAGCAGAAAAAAATAACCACACAACAAGTCTTTCCACACCATTTAAGTGTGTTTCTGTCTGAGAGAGAGTTCCATTGATCATGTGACTGCTACCCTGTTTGAACAGCAAGGCTTATACCCTGTTACCAGTGGCACCTGTGAAAGTTCTGACAACAAACTATGACATGTAACAGTGTCATGTGGCTTTTCTGGAATCTGTTTCAGGACTCATCGATCGATTCAGCAAACTTTCACACACAAATAAGCACCGTAAATGTCCAAAGTATCCAACAACTATCTTTTGGAAAAAGTAAACAGTGTCTTTATCAGTGTTGTTTTATCTAGCAATAGTCACATTCCTTTCCATTTTTTGTCGCTTGTTTATTTGGGTTTTTTGTTTTTGTTTTTTTTTTCATTACCCTGAAATCAAAGATTTAACAGCCTGTCTTATGAAGAACTGAAGTCAAATGTCTAGCTTCTATTTTGCCCAGATTAGTTTTTATCTCAGAAAAACAAATGCTGTAATCTATGGCCTCTTCTGAGATCAGTGACAGCAAAAAAAATAAAAAGTCAACAAATGCCATATTTCATTCAGTCTCAGGAGTTTCGATGCATGATTCTTTTTAAGCAAAAAACAGTGCACTTTGCCAAGATCTGGGCTGAGCTGTGCAGACCATGTGGAAACATGTTTACAGAAAAGTACAGCAAGGAGGTAGCCCATCCTTCAAAAGCGATGATGCAATCCTTAGTCAGAGCTCGGCAGACTGAGAGAAACTGAAGCCCGTGTAGTAGCAGTCAGCTGTGAGATTCAAAATAAGGTGTCACCTCTGGGTTTGTTAAAGGTGTTTGCCTTAAGATGATTTCCTGTGACTGGAGGGAACCACCCCCCCCCCCCCCCCCCCCTGCTGTGGAAGATTAGTGCTCAGCTTGTTACCCGCCTGCAAGTAGCACCACTTTGAGATTTCTGTGGCCTTCAGAGACTTCAACCTGTGAGCAAGGATAATGTTAGAGTCACCTTCAAAATTTTCCGTCACCGACTGACTGTTTAAAACCCCTGTCATTTTTTTTTTTCCTGTGAGTGAAACAGCAGCAACAACTGTACGTGCCCAGAGATTTCATTTAAAAGCCATTTTTCTGGAGGACAGAGATTATACAAGAGATGATAGAAACGTTTTTTTTTTTTTTTTCTTCTAGGCGGGTTTTTCAGACACAGATAAAGGGATCTACATTTAACTCGTAATGGGTTTTCTCTGTTGAAAATCCTTCTTTAGTCCCGGGCCTGGAGTTAATCTCTGTCCAGAAAACGGGTATTTTCATGTTCAGAGAATGATTAGACATGTGACAACCAAAACAGTACCCCCCCCCCACCTTTTTTTTTACCCTCAGCTGTTCAACTGCTGTCGGTTATTAACATGAAGTTATATAATGTGTATTAAGTCGCTAAGAAAACACACACACACACACATCTGTTGTCCTCTTCAAATTTACTAGTCTCCAACGCCGTAAATAGTGAGCTATAAAGGTGGTTAAACATCAAGGTTGTGACTTTCTGACACACGCCGTTTCTCTCCAGTCAAGATGTCCTAGGAAACATTCAGAGATTAACTCCCCCTGCACAGAGTAATTCTGTTACGTAATAAAGTGGGGCCTCTCTTCAAGCTCGTGGCAGCGCCGTTTGGAGATATGCTGGACTAGCACAGCACAGCACAGCACAGCTCAGCACAGCTCAGCTGTTAGCAGCAGTAGCAGCAGCATGTGATGCGTCATCTGCCTGTGGGGACAGAGCGATGACATCATTACCTTTGTGACCGTGGTTATCAGTGAAAGCCCCTGTGGTCTGGACCAGTGGCCCTGTGACTGAGCGTGAAGGCAGCACTGCAGGGAGAACAGGAACCATCTGGACCTGTTGGTTCTGTTTCTGCCGGACATGAAGCACCGGTAGTGCCCCTCTCTCTCTCTCTCTCTCTCTCTCTTTCTCTCTCTCTCTCTCTGGCACTACTGAGCTCAGTCCCAACTGTTCCACACCCTCTTATGGAAGCGGCTCTAGCCAAAGAGCTTAAAGATGGAAATAATGTTGGGCTGGGCTTTTTTTTTTTTTTTTTTGCTTTTGTTTTTGTTTTTCTCCCTCGTGGTTGCCCCTGCGTGACTGTTTTCATTTAACGACTTGATGTGAGATCAGTTCTACATTCCCACCCATTCGCCCTTTTTTTCTTTCTTTCTTTTTCTTTTTCTTTTTCTTTAGGCCAACCACAATGAGTGCTCTACATCTGCCAGTGCTTTATGTAAATACTTTTATATAAGACATTTTTTGTTTTGTAGGCCTGACGGCAAGAAAGGAAAAAGACAAAAAAAAAAAAAGTAATATCTTGAAGTCTTATTTGAAAGCGATGAGAAATGAGTCATGTGACTCTCTCAGGTTCAGTGCTGATTTTGGTGTAAGTATTATGGACTCCCCCCCCCCCCCCCCCCCCTTCTTCCCCAGACACTGATGCTATGTCCCCTCTGATTTGAGATAAGGCCTGCTTCTCTTTGTGGAGGACTTGGCTTCACAGACATTACAGTTAAGACACACTGACTCCTGTTGATGAATGAGAAGGACTGGAAGCTGGGACTCTTCGGGCATACTAATAAAGTCTGCTTAGGCCAACTTCTGTCGGCTGTGCCTCGCGAGGCCTCTCGGTACAGTGTCCCAAGCTGTTACAATCAAAGCCACTTGGGAAGAGCTAGTTACGATCCACCTGCTCGCACTAGCCCGTACGACTTGGCCGAGTAAGTCACCCTGTTTGTGAACGCTTTGTTTCGTGAAGTCTCAACGACCTTTTGTCGTTTATGTTCCCTGGCCTGATCCGAAAATGGTTGATCGATTCCAAACTGGTCTGTTCTGTTTGGATGAATTAGAAGTATATAAGAGTAAGGTTATCCGTGGTGACGTGAAAAAAAAAAAAAAAGCGTCTCAGTTACTGGTCACCTGATATTTTCCTTATTGGTTGTGTCACGCCAGTCCGACGCCCGAACCCCCGAACACACCTTATAACGTCTCCGATTCCGCTGCTCGTGTCTTCTAACACCAGAGTCACCAGAGGAGCTAAGCGCAGCCAATTAAAATCACTCCACGCTTTATTTTTAGGCCGTTTGCAGGAGCTTGTGTGAAAGGTCATTGTCTGGGCGACTTCTGTTTTGGCTGTCAACAAGGATCACTTAGAGTGAGTGACCTTAGCCCCCTGCTCTGTATTAATGGCTTATTCTAACCCTAATCAGATGATGATGATGATGATGACGAAGGGTTGAAAAAGGTGAGAGCAAGCCTGATCGAAGTTCGAGATGTGTCAGATAGGTTTGTCACACTCTGATGAGCAAACTGTGTTTGACGCTTATGGTCTTGAACACGGCAAGGAGCAAAGGACACGGACGACCTTCAGTTGACCCTGGTCTGACATGCCTTTAGACTAAGTAACAGCTGACCTTTCAGCTGGTGTGACAGATATGGTGTTGTCTGTTGGTCCTTTAGTTTTCAGGAAGAGGAAGTCAGACAAGGAAGTGATGCTGAAATATACCCTAACTATTTCACCAGTGGTGATAGAAGCGTTGTGTGATTTAAAAAAAAAATGGTTATCAGCTGGTTGTGCTTTTCGTATGAAGTTGTTTTGTTGTTTAAGGTAAGCAGGTCTTGTACCTTGAGATTATGGCACACTGTGGACATATGACATGCTCCTGTGAGCTTTGGCATGGGGGAGAGAAAAAAAAATTGAATTTCCTTTTGTACTAAAAAAAGACACTGGTCATGAGGGGAACTCATGAATCACCGTGAGTTTTGGCAGAAGCTTGTATGGTGCAGCGGAGACCAGTCTAACCCAGCTGTTCAAACTGCTGAGTGTGCAACATTTGAACAGGTGGTTTATCAACACACACCCCCCCTACACACACATCCCCACCCCCCACCCCAATCTTTAGGGTTAAAGGGAAAATACAAACCAGTGTTTACCTGTTTGGTCAGTCTGAAACGCAAACGTAAATGAACTCTGTGGTGTCTTTCCTCTGCCCTCTGCCCCAGTCCTGCTGTGGTTGAGTGAGCAGTACATGGTGAGTTGTGTTGAGAGAGAGAGGTTTTAGCTTTAGGATACGGGAGAGGGTCGTCCAGATGACACTCCTTATGGATTTCAGAATGGGAGACTGAGTTTGTGAGCGGGAGTACGAGGTCACCTTGAGGTGGAATCTACTCCTCAGACCTTGAGCGATTTTATAAATGGGTAAGGACTGTATAATCTGAGGACTCCTAAATGACATGTCCATATGTTCGGATATCTCACTAGTGTTTATCAAACATTCAGTGGACCTTGGGTAATGTTTAACCAGAACGCACATGCTCTCCGGTACGACGATCAAGTGAATGTGTAGGCAGGGTGACACGAGAGGTTTGGATGAGTCTTGGGATAGTCCTTTGAGGGGGGGGGGGGGGCAAATCGGACAGAACACGACAAGCCCGGCCCCCAAAGTTTGGCCCCTGCTCCGACGTTCCCACAGACGGGACCGCAGCGTTTGAGCCACGCTTGAAATCGAGCTTTTGTTTGGGGTCGTCTCTTTTGTCGGGCCCTCGTCCTCCTTATCCTGTTATGGCAAAATGCCACGCCGTGAAACGACGCTGCACCCGCTGACGCAAACCCAAACCGAGATGAAACCTCTCCTCCTCCTCCTCCTCTCTTGAGTCTCCTCTTTTCTTTTGAGCCCCCTGACATCTGATCGTCGATTAACCTTAAAGAGAGCCCGTCATATGTAAGAGGGTCCTCTCCGCTCTTTAAATGCCAATCGCTCCTGACTGGAGACTCCGTGTGGGGGATCGCTTGCGCGCGTTGATTCATTTGATCTCTCGTTCCTTTCTCTTAGCGCGGCGGCGTTGGTGTTTCTGGACTCTCAATAGGCTCTTGTGAAGAGCACTTCAACAATCAACATCAGTGTTTAAATTATGTAAATTTAACATTTTCCTCTTGTTTTTGGAAGGCCCCAAAAACGTTCAGCAGGCTTACATAAGAAATCTTTTAATGAGCGTTCCTGAGGTTGATTAGAAGTCCAGAGCTGAGCTACTTCAACAGTGTGGGAGATCATTTTAAGCCTCCTGTCTGTGCTTATTAATGAATTCATTTCATATGTTTGTTTTTGTTTTTACATTCTGTTTGGTTTTACTATGTTTTTGGTTGTTTTTTTATTTTAAGAACACTCCCGTTTTTCCTTTGTCCCAATTGTTTAATAAGTCTTTTTTTTTCTTTTTTCTTTTTTTTTTAAAGTACACTGGACAACCATTAAGCTTTTAATCTACACAATGGAGGTACAGAGCTATTGAGTTCATAAGAGCAGAAGGAGGAATTATATTGCCTGTGCTGGCCCACAGACAGGAAACTGTACTCAGGACTTGCCAAGAGCCCTCTGACCAATCAGAATGCAGGCCCTGTTGCTATGTGAGTTCTGAGTCTGCCTCTTTTGTATAGGGTGGGGGAAGTTATATCAGAACAGTGCAGGAGCCGGAGTTTAGGGTAACTTGAGTTTCTGCTGGTGCAAGCAAACACACGGAGCACAGACCTCAGTCTCTGCTCCAAAACTCTCGCTCCGCTCCGAACTCTTGACAAAAAACATAGTTTGGGGGAGTTTACTCAAAACAGCTGTTTTCTTGAACGGTGAAAGACGCGGGCTCCCCTGTCGTCCATGAGTCATACCACTTATTCATTCATTTATTTATTTATTATTAGGATATTTGTGATGAATAGACAGGCCTTTTTTTTTGTCGTTAATAGATTCACTGTGTCCCTGTTCTGGATGTTTCTGGCACAAGAAGCCAATGACATGGGTAATAACACCCTCCAACCAAACAAGGAAATTGCTTATCTGAACTCATGCAGGAAGAGGCAGTGCCACCACACCACAGGGTTTGTCATAAACACGCACACGCACGCACAAACAGACTCGTATACATTTATCTGCACGCTACCAAGGAAGTCTTTTGTCCTTCCAGAGAGGCAGATCTGCTGAGTGGTTTATCGGGCTTCTGTCCACAGCCTGTTTTTGAGAAGTTAATTATAGGTGTGCATTTAGGTCACCCGGTGAAGTCAGCCCATCTTTCACTGTAGTATGAGAATGAAGCGGCCTAAAGAGTCGATGCCCAAAACGCTCTTCGTTGTTCAGAGATAATAATAATAAAAAAAAAAAAAAGCAAGAGGGACGTTTCAGTGGTGTGTTATGGTTGTGCGTTTGTGCTCTTCTGTTGTCTTGTGGATGTTAATTTGTGTTTCCCTCTCAAGTGGAGCAATTTTGACTCGTCTCCTCCCTCTGTTAGTACAGGGCTCGTCTGCTTTGTGGCTCTGATGGAGACAGGGACTCAGGGGAGAACAACGGAGGGAGGGGGGAGAGGGAGGGAGGGAGGGAGGGAGAGAGACAGCGAGCGAGCCGTTACAGCACCTCTTTGTCCTCGCTGGCATGCTGAGGCGTGAGGTGCATGGTGAAACTGGGCCCAGTAATACGCAGCGTAGCGGAATCCGCGCCGGGCGGCACCTCGGTCCGGCGAGGCCGTAACGGCCCTCTGTCCGTTAAAAAGAGCCGCGAAGCGCTTCCGAACAGATTGCCCGCGACCTTTTGTGTCACGCTGGAGGTTAACTAGGTCGCAGTTGCCCGTTTGCCCAGAGGAAAGGCGAGCCACAAGCCAGAGCAGTACACTGTAATCCCATTGCCTTATTACAGAGGGTGGGGGGAGGGGGGGGGGGGGGTTTGCATTTGAGGACAGAAAACTCCCTCAGTGCCCAGGCAGCATCCAAACAGAACCAGCCCTGCCTGCCTCTGCTCCAGCCTAGAGCACGGCTGCCTCTCTCTCTCTCTCTCTCTCTCTCTCTCAGACAGCGCTTACATCACACGTCACATCAAACATTTTACCGCTCGCCCTCTCTCTCTCTCCCTCTCTCTCTCTTTCTCGCTCTCTCTCTTCCTCTCTTCCTCTCTCTCTCTCTCTTTCTCTCTCTTTCTTTCTTTCTCTCTCTCTCTCTCTCTCTCTTTCTGTCTGCCAGCGAAGACACGATTAATCCTCTGCCTTCCAGCCAACAATATTATCCGTAATGGCCAAAGTCCTCTTTCATTTGTAGTCTGAAGTCGGTAACAGAGAGCTTCAAAAAGTTCCCTGCATATTAATCTATTGAAACTTTTTCTTCTTGCTTGTTTCACAGCAGGACTAATGTCAACAATTGGAGACATTATTTAGTTTTTGGGCTATGAAGCAGACAGCTCATCGTTTCGAACAAGGATGTGTCAGTCAGTGCTCATTAGCGATCAGCTAAAAAGGATGGGTTAAGTAACACCAGAGCGGCTCCTTTTACCAAGCTGGGTTAAATTTCTTCCTCTCTCTCTCTCTCTCTCTCTCTCTCTCTCACCCCTTCTCTCTTCCTCGTGTGCTTTATCTGTCTCTCAGTCTTGCTGTACTCTGGCTGTTTCAGGGGAAATGGGTAGAGCCTGGTGACTGATGCTAATGTGGTGAAGAGCAGGAAGATGAATTGAGGGGAGGTTTATGGCGGACCCAGGAATAGCTGTGCACTGCTTCCTCAATGGGCTCCATTCACGGGCCTGGCTCCCCGCTCCTTTTTTAAAGGTGTTTCTCCCCGCTCTGAATAAGTAAAGGCCCCCGTCGGCTGCAGGAAAGACCTCCTGAATGCTCCTTCTCTTTTGCCTCCTCCTCCTCTCTCTCCCCTCGTCTCCCCTCCCTCCTTTCCCAGCAGGCCGTTTTGGAATAGAGCAGAGTTGTTGTTGTTGTTGTAGTCACGGAGCTTGGCAGAGCTGGCGCTCTTTCATGTTATGAGGCCCTTGTTGAAAGCACAATGTATATTTACCACAAAGCTGCGAGGTGAGTCTATTCCTCCAGACAGGTTAAAATTAAGACTGGGTCACCGGCTCCACCCCCCCCCCCCCCCCCCCGCTAGCCAAGACCAATTCTGTCCTCCCACGACCTGGGCAGATATGTTTGCCCACTAATCACATGGCCTCATGTTTTTCCATCCAAGAAGAGGGTTGGTCAAAGGTCTTGGCCCAGCGCACTGGGTCTTGGACGAGAAGTAGCGATGAGAATGATTCTCTACTTTTAGAATGACCTACTTTCTTTCACCGAGAGCATTGGCAAGTGTCCTTAAACAGTCTGTACACTCAACTCATACCGCTGTTTGTCATATGAGTTAGGCAATAGCTAGATTAAAGCCTTTATCCTTTCTCTGTGTTTGCTCGGTGTTTTGGGGGTTTATCGACCGAGTCTGAATCGTCACGGGGAAGTCTTAGCTCTAATTAACAGTTGGTTCTTTTTCTCCCGAGCATTTTTAATCTTGTTCGTTTTATTCAGTATGGTTTGTAGGAGCTCTAAGTGGAACGGTTATGGGCAGGGATATAGCCCTGGAGGGAGGTAGTGTTGAGGTTTTGATCTACAACAGATAACACCGATAAAAGGACAATTATATCAACAAGGCAACGTGAGCTGTGCTTTTAGGTCAGTAGGACAGGAACGCAGGACTGTGTGAGGTAGAAACTCGGAGCCTACGGAATCATCTTTATCCCTTTTTTTTTTTTTTTTTTTTTTGTGGGTTTTATGTTTTTTGTTGGGTTTTTTTCAAACTTGGCATTTAAAAAACAATCACATGTTACCTCAGTTTACAGCTCTGAGCACTTCAGGTGAAGTTGTTAACCTTTTTATCACAAGTGGACCCAATCAGACCCTACACGTGCTGTTTCCATATCTCATATACCCTCGTATCATAAGCTTTATGGTGGGTGTGTGTTTATGTGTGTGAGTGTGTGTGTGTGTGTGTGTGTGTGTGTGTGCGTGTGCACATGCCCATGCATCTGGTGTGTTGAGGGGAGTTGATATACTTGTGTTTAAATTTATCTCTCAAGTGCCTGCAGTAAGCAGCTTTGCCGTGTAGGAGTTGCCTGTAATCTCCTTCAAATGAGCGTGTGTGTCTTATATGAACATCATGAAAGGGAAGCAACGCGGTACACGCAGTCCCTGTTGTTTTTGTTCCACCTCAGCCCAGCCAATAAATACTCAGGACCTCAGTATGTAAAATGTGACCCGGACGGCCTTTGGAACGTGATTGGCCCAAACAGGGGTAGCCCCGCACCAGGAATTTTCCTGTAATTCAATCGGGGAGCAGCCAGATTCTGTATTTCAGGGGTCTCACGCCGTTATGTAATCCGGCCGATCGGGTTTCGCCCTCGCGACGTCGGAGGCACGAGCGTTTCTCTCCCCCTCGATGTCCTCTGAACGCAGGCACACGAAGGGACGGCAGTGTTTACCCCGCGACTGTGAGTTAGATCGGCGTTTGTTTGTCTTGGAGACCGTGAATAAAGTTCTTGGTCTGCCTGTCCCCTGGGTAGCACAGAAGAAGGGGGTAAAGGTTGTTTCCTTGACGACAGCTGGCTTTGTTTTTTGTTTTTTTTTTGTTTTTTGCAGAGACAATAGATGATCCCAACTAACCGAATTGGGAGAGAGAACTGAAGCAGGTCCTTTGCTGACGTGTGTGTGCAGGATGTTTTTTGACTCTAGTGACATTTCTATTTCCCTGATTGAAAGCTGAGCTCGTCCTACATAAAGAGGAGGAATGTAATAAGGCAGTAATAATAATAATAATAATAATGGTCTCTTCCGTGCATTTGATGGGGGGGGGGGGGACTAAAACCCTGCATTAACAGACATTGGCCCCTCTTTGCTTTTCCTCAGTTAATTTGTGTCAGTACATATTAGCCAAAGTTGTGGTATATTAATAATCGAAGATAATTCACAAGTCTCCGCTTTGCGACACTGCGTCTACCAAAGTTGACTTGAATGAAAAGCTGCACAGTCTTCCTCCCTCCGGAGGCGTCTGTTACATAAGCTAAGCTTAGATCTCTTCTCCATGGATTTCTATGCAAAAATCTATGGATTTAGTGTTGAAAGAAACTCCGTAATAGGGTTTGATTGTGTCGACGGCACGGACAGATTGCTCAGTGAGATTATTTTATGGACCCTGTTTCCCCCCTGAACATGGCCAGTTTTATCTTTTCTTTCTACTGTACCTAAACAAGAGAGAAAGAGAGAGAGAGAGAGAAAGAGAGGGGGAACAGGCGGGGCAGGCCTGTTTTCTGAGCACATATGACAGCATTGGACGGTGGGACTAGCCAGCTGTGCGGAGTGAGGGCGTATTGTGTAAGCCGTACAGTGTATAATGGTTGAGTTTGACTGCCACTGTGTTGGGGGGGGGGGGGGGGGGTGTATGCTTACCCAATGCAAATGAGTCAGGGCCGACATCTCCGTGGATTAACCATGAAAGATGATCAGCTAGGCTCACCACCGCTTCCATCACAGTCACCCTCTCTCTCTCTCTCTCTCTAAGATCTCCACAGCACAGATGCACACATACCGTGTATGTGTGTGGCTTCCGTACAGTTAAAGGAGCATTAAACTGTAACGTTTAACAGTCCCGTTTTCTGTGTGTGTGTGTGTGTGTGTGTGTGTGTGTGTGTGTGTGTGTGTGTTTGTGTGTCTGTCTCTCCGTGTGTCTGTTTCCTCTGTTCCGGTGGCCAGACGGACATACCGGGCTCATGTAGGCCAACCAGCTGATCTCCCGGCTCCGATCCAGCGTCTCGCTGGGGAAAGGACTAATAATAATAATTGCGTTGCTGTGCTCCTCAAAATAGACTTGGCTTACATAAGATTTGCATTGGGGGAGGGGTCAGAACAAGCCCCCCCAGTTCAGATTCCTAAGAGTACCTGACCTGTTTGTCCTGCTTGTCAAAGCAGTACAGAGCCATGTCACATAGTGTGTGTTTACACACCTTCCTTAGGTGTTTCATGTGACTCAGTTTAAAGGGGGTTGGGGGGGGGGGGGTGTGCTGATGATGTGTCAAAACACATGTGGGAAGAGGTTGGGTAGGGGGGGGGGGGGCTTGCCTTTCAAGTGTTTTATGTTTCAACAGCAGCCCAGGAAGGAGGCATCAACGGAGGCTTTACTGGCATATTCTTTTCCGTTACTCAGAGAGAAGGACAGTGAGTAAGAGAGGGAGACAGAGAGAGAGAGAGAGAGCTTTAGGTTGAATTTATGTACACAAGCTGTAGATCTGTGTCTTTCATACAGTTTGTGTCTCGCCCTTGTCCTGTCTCTGTGTTGGTGCGTGTGTTCGCTGTATGTTGCTATGGCACAGACACTGTCTTCTTCCTGTCCCATTCAGGGAGCTGCTTCTGCTTTTGAGTCCGTCCAGATAGACTTACCCTTTGTGCCATAACTTCGCCCCCCCCCTGCAAGCTTCACTCACTCACTCACCCCCCCCCCCTCACCCCCTCACTCCTCCTCTCCCTCTCCCACCTCTAGTTTTCTTTTCTCCTCCTTATAAAGCTTTACCTTTAGCCTACTTCACTGAAAGTACACGGTCACAACCAGCTCAGATCTGGATTGGAGGAGTATTGCGTGAGCCTGCTGTTGAAGCTCTGTGTGCTTTCTCTGTTTTTTTTTTTTTTTTTCCCTTCCTTTCTCCCCTCTCATTCCCTTACATGCCCCTCCCCCTGATTACAGCTGGCTGCCACCTCCCCCCCCCCCCACCCCCCACCCCACCCCCGCCCCTCAGTGTTCTCTTTCTCTGTTGACTCCTGTGACTCCACGTGCACGGAGCACGTGGGAGGAGTACCCAGGAAGAGCATGCATGAGTGCGTGAGGGGAGGAGAAGGACAGAGCGCCCTCCCCGACATACACAATGACTCTCATACATACGGACCAAACACCCTCCAAAACACATATAGGGAAGGAGGGAGGGAGGGAGCGAGGGAGGGGGGGGAGTGGGGGTTGGGAGGGGACAGCAGCCCAAGGCTGTGTCAGCTGGAGCCCTCTGCTTATATGGCTTTGCATCAGCGGACTCCATAGCAAGATTTACTGGGCTTCAGCTGGGAGGAGCTTTGGAAGACTGCTCACAGACAGTCTTTTCAAGATGCTCAGCTAAAAATATACACTCTCTCCCTCTGTCTCTCTCTCCCTCTGTCTCTCTCTCCCTCTGTCTCTCTCTCTCTCTGTCTCTCTCTCCCTCTGTCTCTCTCTCTCTCTCTCTGTCTCCCTCTGTCTCTCTCTCTCTCTGTCTCTCTCTCTCTCTGTCTCTCTCTCCCTCTGTCTCTCTCTCTCTCTCTGTCTCTCTCTCTCTCTGTCTCTCTCTGCAGCCTCTTCCCTCTCATCCTCTTCATAAGAAGACCCAAAGAGCCAGTGTTGCTGCCTTAAGTGCTTGCAGCTGGAGGTTTTATGATACTTGCTGATATGAGACACAAGACGGTTTGAGAGAGCAGGAAGAAAAAAAAAAAAAAAAACTAAGACTAGAGTCCTGTTATCTGCTTCTTCTGCACGTAGTGCCTGGTTTACGCCTGGACCCTGCACGCAGTGCCTGGTCAGAGCCTGGACCCTGTACACGCAGAGTTAACTCTCTGTCAAGCAGATTTCAGTGTAGATTATTCACCCACTGACCAGTCCATGAAAGACGCTCTGGACTTGGGTCTGCAGCCTGGCTGAATCGTGGCCTGGGGGTCATAGGATTGAGGGTAGCCTTGTGCTGGTCTGTCAGTGGACAGTGAGGCGTGACCCATGCTTAGCTGGCCAGTGCTTAACACTCTCTCCTCTTCTGACCAGGCCGTGGGCAGCTTTTTTTAGGAGGTCTTGGCTAAGTCCTAAGTTGGTTTCGACCCTGCGGTGTCACGCTGACCTCACAGCTCGGCCCCGAGAGAAAAGATCGGCAGCGGTCGAGAGTCACCCTGCCATTTGCAGCATCACAGTAGAGATGGAAACCACCAGGTGTGCGCTTTGTCTCTCCGTCTGTCTGTCTGTCAGTCTGTCTGTCTGGCAGAGAACACTCCCCCTGTGCCTGGAAAACAAATCCCCCACTGTTCACACCCAGAAACCAGTGGCAACTGGAGCCTTGTGACTCTCCCTGTCAGCGGACCGACAGGCCGCGCTCCCCCCAGGCCTCCGCTGGGCTCGCTCTTTCACAGAAAAAAAAAAAAAAAAAAAGACCCGTAAAGATCTGCTTTGAGTCAGAGCAGAAACTGCTGCGGACCACATTACCCACACTTTAAACAGATTGTACACTCAATAGTCCCGTTAGAATGACACACTCTGCCTCTTTCTAAACGCTTCCCTCTTCAAAAGGAACGTTCCTTATCAAGGAACATTCTGAAACGTTACCCACGAGATCCTGGCTCTGATCTCTTTGGGAGCTTAGAAAAGAGGACAGTTTCTCTATTCTTAGTTATCGTTAGATGTGCTCGGTTGGATGCTACTTTCGACCACTTGTTCAAACCAGTGCGGCTTTGCTGAGTTTGTTTATAGTGGGAGAGCAGAGTATCAAAGCCATGTGTTCTCCTCACAAACTTCATCATGCCTTTTTGTCTTCCAAACATCTGACTCATCAACCTGAAGTCCTGGATTGCTCATCTCTTGTTTTTATTACAGTTTCAGTAACACACTGAGCCCACTGGGAGGGGGGGGGGTGTTATTTGTCTCCACCCAAAGTCACTTCCCATTGGAGCTGGTATAGTATAGAGCCAGCCTGTTGTTTCAGTTCGGCATAGCGTGCAGTCGACCAATCAGACGAAGCTTAACCCTGGCTGACGTGGAAGGGCTAAAATTATCACCAGAAAGATTGAACTGGAAAAGTGGAGTCATTCACGCGTTTTGTCCTGCCACAGAATGAGAGCATTGTAAACTGATTTTTACTCTGTTCTTCTTGCCGTGTAATGAGTGAAGTTTTTTTTTTAAAATAATAATAATAATAATGATAATAGCAATTTTTCTAAAAATATTCTTAACTGGCGTGTGTCGTGTCTCTAATGTAAGCACAGTGAAATGTTTACTTGATATTCCCATAGATCCTGAACAGATCAGGAAAGTGGTCAGTATGTCTCTGTTTCATTTCATGTTGGATCCTCAATCTGAAAAAACAGGACCTTGATGATTCATTTTCGCATTTGAATTAAGACCAGGTTATGGTGACTGTGTGATTGAAGAGGAAGAGCGTCGCCACTTGACTGAATGAGTGAAAAACTCCCAGCCACTGAGTCATGTTTAGTCAGAAAAGCAACGTACATTCTATAAAAAAAAAAAAAAAAAAGTGTAGTCTGGAGCTGTCTGTCATACTATCAGCTGTGAGTGTGTAGGCAGCCTCTTCAGCCCTCTACAGGAGGGTTAATAACCTGTTGGCTCACATTATAAGGAGAATGTTTTTTTTGTGGCTTTGTCAGTAGATGTTTGTCTTTTAAGTGTCGATGAGTGTGCAGCAGTATCCTTGATGTCATGGCATTCAGATCCTGTTGTATCAGACAGTGAATCCACCTGAACAATGAGAACATTGCTAGTTTCTGGGCGCGGTGCAGTTGAAGTCTTTTGTTTAACACACACACACACACACACAGCTGTAGCTAGATTCACTAAGCTCTGCTGAATTTCAGTTCTTTTGAGGGCTTTGAGCGAACCTTGAATTGTGATCCAGACAAAGGATCTGCTGTGAGGCTGTACCACCTCATGACTGGCTCTGTTACGTTGGCGTCCTCGACGTTATCCTCCTATCGTATGGCATGACGTAACCCCCCCCCCCCCCCAGTGTTTGGGGATTTTCTAACCGTCCTGACGAGAAGAAATGAGACTGCCTTGATGTTTCAGGTGTCGCAGGCTTTCCATGACCTCAGCAGCGTAAATGAATTCATTACAATTCTACACCTGTGTATCAGCTATCCGTGTCCACTCACATATGAGTGAGTGTTTGTTTTGTCTGAGTAATCTGAGTATAGTAAAATGGCCTGAAATAGTTACTTTTTTTGTTTGTTTGGGTTTTTTTTTTTTCTTTTTCTGTTTCTTGCTCACATCTCTTCCCTGGCACTAGAGCCAAGAAGCTGGCTGCCAGACAGAACGGTGTTCTGTTTTGTTGGTGTTATGAAAACAATGAAGCCGTAGCCAGGCTTTTAAAACACCACAAGACTGCCCTAACTACCAGGGAAGATAGACCAATGTATGGGGTTTTTTTTTATTCTAACATGCCTGATTTGACCAATCAAGAGCTTTGATCACAGGAAGGCAGGAAGACACCTAAACAGGCAGGGGCTGTTGACCTATAGGAGTGGAGCTACTCTAGAAGCAGGAACATTCTATTATAGAATACCAACACATTCCGTAATTAGCCTTACAGAATTAGGACTCTAACAAGGACCGTCGACAGAGTCTTTAAGGTTGTGGTGTGTGCCACACGGCAAACCTTTGTCTTCCACTGGCAACCAATTCAGACAACCTGATTGGTACCATGTTTGCTTGACGAGATCTTGCTTCAGGTCGATTTGATTGTGTTTGTGAAGGGTCATCCGCGGTATTGCACACTGCAATAATTCAGCCTTAACAGTGTGAGGATCTCAACTGGAATGTGTAGGACACAGGGTTCTCTTTTCTTTTCTTTTCTCTCCCCCCCCCCCCCCCCAACCATTCAAAGGTCACACGGTTTTCAGCTAACTTCAGGCCCCGACACGTGGGTGTGTGGTTTTCTGTATGAGCTGAAATCAGTTTTTCATGTGCATTTTTGGGTTCGACAGACACTGCCGAGGAGTTCTTCGAGTATGACGCCGAAGAGTTCCTGATTTTCCTGACCCTACTCATCACAGAGGGGCGTACTCCGGAATGTTCCGTGAAGGGTCGCACGGAGGGGCTCCACTGTCCCCCTGCGCAGTCAGCAATGCCCGTCCTGACAAAACACGAGTGTAGTGACAAACTGCCACAGGTGAGTGTGGATCGGGTCGGAGCGGACCGGACACCTTACTCTCCAACTCTTTTAACCGGTCCTTTGGGCTCTTTGGTTCTGTGATGTGACGTGACACAACCCCCTGTTCTGATCTTCTCGAACAGTGCCGTCAAGCGAGGAGGACAAGGTCAGAGGTCATGTTGTTGTGGAGGAACAACATCCCTATTATGATTGAGGTCATGCTGCTCCCCGACTGCTGCTATAGCGACGAGGGCCTGACGACAGATGGCACAGACATCAACGACCCTGCCATCAAGCAGGATGCACTGCTTCTGGAGAGGTGGACCCTGCAGCAAGTTCCCAGACAGTGAGTATCCCATGGAATGATGTCTTGCTCCTGGAGGCCCTGTGAGGTCAACGTATGTTTTTTTTTTTTGGGTCCCTCCCTGATTCTAACACACCTGATTTGACCAATCAAGAGCCTGATGTGTTTGATCACAGCCTGATGTGTTGAACCAGGCATGTCAGAAGAAGCAGGAAGACAATTAGACAGGCAGGGGCTGTTGACCTCCAGGAGTGGAACTTCTCTAGAAGCAGGAAAATTCTATTATAGAACACCAACACATTCCGAACTCTCACTACATTCCCACTGCGCAGGGCAAAGAGAGAACTCATAACAAGTCAATTTCAATAACAATGCAATAAATTTCAGTAGATGTTTTACTTGAGGGTGCACATAGTGTCAGTGTAAAAGCATAGTTAGTGTTTAATCATGTATATAATTATTTTTTCTTTTTTTAAATTCTCAGTATAGACGTTTAGAGCTTTACTGGTTTTTATAAAACGCTACAACATATTTTAGATGGTAGGAACAGCAAATGTACATTAAAAGTGATTACTGATTGAATTATTTTTAAGTCATACAAAAAACAAAAAAAACAAACAGTACACACAACACTGTTGCTTGGCTACAGAAAGTCTAACTGTCAACCCTTTACATCACAGTAGTTTTGCTAACTTTGGAATCAGTGACTGCAGATAGCTAGACTACATTATAGTTGTGAATACATTTGGGAATAGAGAAAGACCATGAAGGTGTTTCAGCCAATCAGATTTCAGGACGGTAGCAGCGTGTTTTATAACCATCTCTAACTCTCTCTGACTCATTCCCCAAATGTATCTTTTAGACAGACGATAGGCGTTCATCCCTTCTTCTTCTGTGTTGATCAGTGGAATGTGGGGTCCAGTCGCATGGTCGTGTTCTTTGGAGATGTGTGACAGTGTGTTTGGACGTGTTGTGGTCCAGTCGCGTGGTCGTGTTCTTTGGAGATGTGTGACAGTGTGTTTGGACGTGTTGTGGTCCAGTCGCGTGGTCGTGTTCTTTGGAGATGTGTGACAGTGTGTTTGGACGTGTTGTGGTCCAGTCGCGTGGTCGTGTTCTTTGGAGATGTGTGACAGTGTGTTTGGACGTGTTGTGGTCCAGTCGCGTGGTCGTGTTCTTTGGAGATGTGTGACAGTGTGTTTGGACGTGTTGTCACGCAGGAGCGGAGACCGTTTCATCGAGGAGAAGACTCTGCTGTTGGCTGTGCGCTCCTATGTCTTCTTCTCCCAGCTCAGCGCTTGGCTCAGTGCTTCCCACGGAATCGTCCCCAGAAACATCCTCTACAGGTGAGGAGCACTTCTATCTGTGTGTGTGTGTGTGTGTGTCTGTGTGTGTCAGGAAAAGTAACCCGGTCGGTCCGACGTTTCGTCCCGCAGGATAAGCGCCGCCGACGAGGAGCTCGTGTGGAACTTCTCGCAGACTCCGTCGGAACACGCTTTCCCCGTTCCCAACGTGTCGCACAGCGTCGCCCTCAAGGTGAGCGTCCAGTCGCTGCCACGCCAGCCCAACTACCCTGTCCTCAAATGCAGCATCCACTCTGGCCTCTCTTTTCTGGGCAAGAGGAGCCTGGAGCCGGGAGAGGGTCCGTTGCGTGCGGGCGAACTGGGCGAGAGTCACGGTGGCTTCCGCCTGCAAGGCTCGCCGCTCCTCTCCCGTCCCCTGCGTTCCCCTCTCCCCCAAAGCCCCCTCAACGCACGCAAATACCAGCCCCCCGAGGCCTTGCCCCCCGGCAAAGCCGCCAAGTGGTTCTACTCCAAGTTGAACAGCGGTCCCGACATCCCGCCCGCGGAAGTCCGAGGATCGTACGCTAACGGCGCGGAAAGCTTGAAGGCCCCGGGTACGGAGTCGCCCATCCACATATTCAAGTCCCTGTCCCTGACTGACCCCCCAGCGACGCCTAGCCCGAGTCCCCGGCCCCTCTCTGGCGAAACGAATCCCCTGATCGGTTCGCTGCTCCAGGAGAGACAAGAAGTCATCGCCCGCATCGCCCAACGTCTCAATTTCTGCGACCCCACCGCCCCCCACATCCCCGACGCCCTGTTCCCCAGTCCCAGGGGGACAGGGGAGACCCAGGCCCCCAAGACCCTGTGGGGCTCTCATCAGGATGAGGGCCCGTTCAAGAAAACCAAAGAGCCCAGTTTCCCCACCCCGCCTGCCTTTGCGCACGACAGAGGCTTTCCGGAGAGGGCCGGCCCCGAAAGGAGCCGGCCCTCTCTCTTCGACACGCCCCTCAGCGCTCAGAGCAAAGCTAGACTGGACAACGAGCCTCGGCTCTCGCCCAGACCAGCCATCTGCAGGAAGCTGCTGTTGGGCGACTCGACCGAGAACTCGCTCATATCGGAGGCGATGCAAGACATCTCGCGTCTCATCCAGGACAGACTCCAGAACTCGCAGAGCCTCCTGAACTGCACGTACAAGCTCTGCAAGGAAGGCTCGCTGCTCAAGCCTCCCCCCGACAGACCGGACTGTAGCCAGGGAAACCAGTGCGACAGCCGCCCCCCAAGCCATCGTACCTCCGCCGACTCCCCCAATATCGGCAATATCGCCAAGCCTCACATTTGCACAGACCTGAGTGGTACCAGACTCAAAGACGCCAACAGTATCCAGCAAGACTGTTCCCACAGACCCCAGAATGTGGCCTGTTTAAAACTTGAAGACGCAAGGGTCAAGCCCGAGTTAAAAACTTTTACAGAACGTTTACAGAATGCCAAAAACGACTCCTCCTGGAACTCCGTCGTGAAAAACAAAGAGAGCGGCAGGAGCCCCGAAAACTCTCCCAGAGAGAACGGCCCGTCGAGGAGAGAACGCCTCCCCGCCGGCGAGGCCGTGCGGGCCAGAGGCTTTGAGCAGGCGACGACAGTCCAGTCCGGCCCCAAACGAGACGAGAACCGAGACCCCTCAGCTCCAACCACCAGCCTTACCCACTCACCCCCGAGCCCCGAGTCCAGTCCCAGGCCTGAGACCGCGTTCAACGGCCACAGTGTCCTGGTGAGTGTCTCTCTGAGTCTTCTGTGGAGAAAACATGAACCAGTGGCAGGCGTATTCTGTCCGTCAAATGTATACGTCATTTATACGTCACTCCTGTGTGTGTGTGTGTGTGTGTGTGTGTGTGTAGTAAAGCCATTTCTTTTCCTTCTCTGTGCAGAGAACCAGTCCTCCCTCTCCTCTGAAGCCATGCAATAACTGGAAAAAGCAGAATCGCCACTCCATTGACGGTACAGCGACGAAAGCCTTCCACCCTTGCACCGGCCTGCCTCTGCTCTCCAGCCCGGTGAGCGTAAAGATTTGCCCCTTTCCTGGACATGGTTCCCCTGTATGTTTCCTTAACTGTTCAGAGGGAAACTCTACTATAGAACATACAAGATCATCTCTCTCTCTCTCTCTCTCTCTCTCTCTCTCTCTCTCTCTCTCTCTCTCTCTCTCTCTCTTTCCTTATATACACATGCCCAAAGCTGTAAAACTGGTGAAAATGAGTAATTACACATGATGCCATATTTCTCTTACTGTGTCATCAGAATGACGTCATCACCTGTTGTGGGTGTCTGTTGGTTGTCTTCTGTATGGTTTGGTCCACTGTAGCTTTTCAGTTCTCTCTCTCTCTCTCTCTCTTTCTCTCTCTCTCTCTCTCTCTCTCTCTCTCTCTCTCTCCGGAGTTTTTGTGGTGTTCTCCTGTAACGGTTTGTTGATGTCAGTCTTAATCAGAAGGGGAATGTGATGTGTCGGGTTTATATGTTATTGCTGGAGTCAGACATGTGACTCATCGGTGCCAAGGCCCTGACTAACTTCCTCTCTGAGTCTGGTCACATCCAAGGACGAGGGGTTTCAATGGGAGGGGCCCTGAAAAGTTCAATTTCCTGCCTTTTGTTGTGGGCTGGAGCCACAGGATCTGTGTTGGCACACGAACACGCTGATGGATGTTTTGGATTGCAGTTCAGTGCCTGCGAGCTACAGTTAGCTCTTCTTATACGTCCTCAACCCAAGCTTGCGTTTTAAAAGACTCTCGTCTCGGCTTTCGGGCCGCGTTTCTCAGATAGCAGATCGATTTTTAATCATTACCATGTGACTGTTTTCCTTCCTAACTTCATATTGAAAGGGATCGTTCTCTGCCTGGTTAACGCTTCGCTGGTTTTCCTACACCTCCCCTGTTTCTTCCTTACAGTGTCACATAACCTACATACATGTCCTTATGAATTAATATATGGGGTTAAAGGGATGTGATATACAAATATTGCTATAATTTGGCCGACAAAGACAGTTAACAACCACTGGAATTGCCCAAAAGGGGGAAGCATTCATTCTCACTCCTGGTTTTACTAATCGTGGCCTCGTTTGTTGGGCACATACACAGCTGATTTCGTCTAATCATCGAGTCATTAAAACCGCTTTTGAAACGTTCTAACGAGGCGTCGCAGTCTCTGCCTCACTGACACGGGACACCGGTGTTTTTACAAATCCTACCCCAAGGCGTACTCCACAGCCGGAAAACCCACACACCAAAAGTCTGAACCGTCCAATGGGAGAGCGGCTAAAAAAAGCAATCCTATTGGACGGTTTTTGTTACCTTTGACCTCAGTGTCCTAGCGACCTGAGAAGTCTTTACAATATGGAATATCCTACCTGGGGATCAGCCGGACGGGAATTCTGTGTCCTGATTTGTCCCTGACGCACCTGACGCGTCCCGTCTGCCAGTCAGCGTGGCCTGAAATAGTTAAATGAGTAGAAGTATGTCTTTTCCAGCTGGACAAACGCTGGTCTAAGCCGACATTTTAACGAATGAGGTCAGTTATTCTTGGGAGGTCTTTAATTGCTGACATCTTCATTTCAGTTCATGGTTTCAGCTCGGGGTGGTTATGTTGTCTGTAAAATATTCCATAAATATTTGATGTTGTTGACCAGACAAAATGTTTTGCACCAAACTGCTCAATAACGTTTTATCGCCTCCTGTCCGCAGGTTCCTCAAAGGAAAAGCCAGACGGGTTATTTTGATTTAGACGCCTCTCTGATTGGTTGCAAAGGCCTCCCCTGGGCGTCCAGTAAAAGGTAAGAGGAAGAGTAATCCGTATTGTGTCTGGTGTCATCACTCTGCCAGGCGCTTTTCCGTTCGTTCCGAGTTGTCCTCTGCACACTGCCATCTGCTGTATGTGCGGATGTATCCGAACGATCCGTCCTAACTGAGCTCTCAAAATGGCTGACTTGGCTCTTTTTGTTTGGACTTTCAGTTGGAATCAGCGGTCGGCTACGCCGCTCGGGCCAGATTTAAATTCCGCTTTACCGTCCAAAAGTTCATATCCGTCGTTTTGAACCTGTACCTGTTTGTTACCATAACAACCGGGGTCATGGGGTGTGAGGGCGGAGAAAAGATCAAATAGTAAAAACCTGTGGGAAACTCACTTGAGACTGACTTACTCTGTGTGTCTGTGTGTGTGTCTGTGTGTGTGTCTGTGTGTGTGTCTATGTGTGTGTGTGTGTGTGTGTGTATGTGTGTGCGTGTATATACGTGTGTGTGTCTGTGTGTGTGTCTGTGTGTGTGTCTGTGTCTGTCTGTGTGTGTGTGTGTGTGTGTGTGTGCGTGTGTGCGTGTGTGCGTGTGTGTGTATGTGTGTGCGTGTATATATGTGTGTGTGTGCGTGTGTGTGTGTGTGTGTGTGTATATATGTGTGTGTCTGTGTCTGTGTGTGTTTGTGTGTGTGTGTCTGTCTGTGTGTGTGTGTGTGTGTGTGTGTGTTGTATTGTCTTTATTCAGGGTCTGCTTGAAGAGAGAGGCTGACAGGGATGAACCCCAGCAGCAGCTGCTGAGTGCCAGTGCTCCTCCCGCCAGCCTCAGCCTCTTAGGAAACTTTGAGGTACGCTGGGAAAAACCTCACACAAACGAACGCAGAATTCACACACTCGCACACACAGCCCACACCTCATGTCCTGTTTACACCTGACACCTTTAACTAAACCCTTTGCTTTGTCGAAAAGAATGTTTTGCATATGAAGTGCTGCTATTTCCCCACTTCCATTTGAGGAAACTGGGAATCTGCCCTTAATCTGAAATGAGTACAAACACAGCACGGAGACTTACATGGTCACATCATCACATGTTTATCTCTGTGGAGAATATAACATTTCAGAAAGAATTCAGAAGTACACGGCGCTTACGTTTCAGTGAGCGCCAATGCTAATTGTGTTTATTTAATTAATTTCATTTATTTATTTTCTCATGCAAAGGAATGCGTGTTGAACTATCGCTTGGAGCCACTGGGGAACGTGGAGGGCTTTACTGCAGAGGTGGGTGCCAGTGGAACATTCTGCCCCAGTCACATGACCTTGCCAGTGGACGTGTCCTTCTACAGTGTCTCAGATGATAATGCACCTTCTCCTTATATGGTATGATGTCCATTTTTTTCCCCTTTTTTTTTGTAAATAAGTGTTTCTTTAAAGTAAAAAAAAGAGGAGATTTTTTGACAAATGGCTGACTTTCCATGTTTTGTTAGGGGGTTATAAACTTGGAATCTCTTGGTAAAAGGGGATATCGAGTACCTCCATCTGGAACCATTCAAGTGGTGAGTGAATTGATGATGTAATGAACATTTTATGTAAAGATACTGTGCATGTGTATGTGATGTGTAACTGTACGTGTGTGTGTGTGTGTGTGTGTAATATAATAGTGTAGGGCTATGGATGAACATGGGTTCGTGGTACCCGGCCTTTACAACAGCTGAACAAAGTCCTCTTGTTATTACATAATAATTATTCACACGAGCATGAAAACAAAGAGAACAAAGCACTGTGGTGGCTTCCCCACAGGCCCTCCGACCCTCTGAAGACATGACAACCGCCCCCTAGTGGAGAAACGGTTGAATTACAGAACAGATCCTGGTTTTAATTTTGACAAATACGTGCATTAAAGTAACAAGGCAGTAATTGTGTAATTAAAGGAGAAACACAAAACAACTCAGACCTCATCGAGTTTGTTGGGAGAGAAAGACGTTTAACACAGCAGTATAAAAAAGGTACATATTGAGTGACGGTTATTGTACACCTTTACCAGTAAGCGGGTGCTGCCAGCTGGCTATTAGAGAGCGTTCCCTCTCAGACAGTAAAGGGAAAAAAAGGCTGAAACCACCAGGGGAAAAGAGCAGTGAAATCTATCGGTTTTTGTCTGAGAAATACTTTTTCACGTCACGTGTAGCTGCATTTGTTGCCATTTTGTTATTTTAACCAGTTATCGCTCGTATGTAAAATGAAAATAGACATGAAAAACTGGCCGTTTTGATTTTCAAAAGACAAGCCGACCTACAGAAGTCCTCTGGCACTAAGCTCCCGGTGAATACGAATGTGAAATTAATGAAACGCATCATAGACATGCAAATGGGTTCTAATCTGTGAATACAGAATGCTCTTGCCAGCCCAGAAAATATGATTTATATATTTATCAACGGACAGAGTAATCTATATCACCGGGCTCCTAATTTACACCCTCGATCTAATTAACAATGCAGACAAATGTGTAATACATCACTGTCCAGTTCTCTCTGGGGGTACTGAACTTTCAGTAGAAGTTTGAATTGAACTTACCCAGTGGGAATGTGTTCTCTGTGTGTGTGTTCTGTGTGTGTGTATGTGCGTGTGTATGTGTGTGTGTGTGTGGGATATGCTGGTGGTTGGGTTAACCCCCCCCCCCCTTTCTTTCCATCCCCATCAGACCTTATTCAACCCTAACAAGACTGTGGTGAAGATGTTTGTGGTGATGTACGACCTGAGAGAGATGCCAGCCAACCACCAGACATTCCTCCGCCAGAGGACCTTCTCTGTCCCAGTGAAGCGGGAGTCCAACGGCCATGTCAATAAGAAGTCCCCTCCCCTGGGACAGGGACGGACCCTTCGCTACCTCGTTCATCTGAGGTCAGAATCACCACGTGCCTGTGCCTACGCATCTGACCCTATTTTATTATCGTTTTATTTTACCCTCAGCAAGACAGACAGCAAGTCCAAGTGAAATTTACGGACTTCTTTGACAAGGGTGTCCAGGCCAAAGCAGCAAGATTGTTTGTTTGTTTGTTTGTTTTTTTAAGATATAGGTTTTTACATTTGATTACATTGTAACAATGTGCAGACAATGCATAGAGAGCAGAAAGAATTTACTTATTGTGTGTACAGACGCTTTTTAAGATTTGGATGTAGTGATTGCAAATCATGCCAAGGTAATTAAGTAACAGGTATTTTATTACATGAAAGGTTTTAACTTACAGCCAAAACAATGCCCATCTTGCTTAGCTGTCAGCTCCTATTCCTCTCTCTCTCTCTCTCTCACTCTCTCTCTCCCTGCGAGACTTGAAATTTTAAGATCAGTCAAACTATTATAGCAGACTACCTCTCAGTCCTAAAATGGAGTTATTGGCTATTAGTTATTTCTATTACAATGTCCACATCTGTCCAGGATATGTCAGCCCCCACCCCCCCTCTCTCTCTCTCCCTCAGTGAAATAATCAAATTTGTGATCTAGGGCCCTTCTCTTGTGTGTCGTTTTTTATACATGCGTAATGACTAGGTTGCTCATGTACTGCCCCTGCTCTCATTCGTGTAGGTTCCAGAGCTCCAAATCTGGAAAAATCTACCTCCACCGAGACATCCGGCTCCTGTTTTCTCGCAAATCCATGGAAGTGGATAGTGGTGCTGCCTACGAGCTCAAATCCTTCACAGAGTCGCCTGCAGACCCTCCCTTCTCTCCCAGATGCTAGTCTTGTGGGATCCAGCGGAAGAGGCCTTCCCTAAATCAAAACTTCTCGTCTGTTTGGAGTTGGGGGGGGGACGAGGGGGCGGTTAAAGCAAAGGAAAGCTCACGGTCGGAATCTCGATTGTCCCGGAACGCAAATTCACGAACCCACGTGCAGTGCTTCAATCCCCCTCGTTTTGAACCAAGCCAAGAGTTTTGATTTAGTTTCAATCCATGTCCCTTTCAAGTCTTTGATGATGTTTGTACAACAGTGATCCAGAAGTATAAGACCATGGACCATTTTCCTTTTTTTTTTTTTTTTCTTTTTTTTTTTTTCTCGAAAAGAAACGAAAATAATCGATCAAGCCAGAGGAGAAAGTAATAGATGTCTTTGAAAGAGCACTGTGTATTTCCAGCAGAACTGGAATGGAAAATAGTAATATTCTATTACTTTTTTTTTTTGTACTGTTACAAAACCTCTTTATTCGGAAGTGTTGCAATAGAAAAAAAAAATATCTTACTAGCATAGTGTTTACATATTTACTTTGTCAGTTATTTAATATTTAAATTGATATTTCATTTACTGCACATTTGATGCCTGTTATGCTAAACATTATGATGTAGTGCGAAAATATGTTTCAATCATACTATGTATTTTTGACTTTAATATTCAGATCTGAAATAAAACATTATATACATACATATATTGAAGTATTTATGTATGTATATAAATATATATATATACAAAGCAATCTTTAATCACCCTGTTTGTCTTTTTTTTTGTTGTTGTGCATTTGTCATTAAAGTTTATTGCGACACCATTGCCTCGTGCAATTTACATGGAACATTTGACGGTGTTGAATCGATAGATGTTAATAATGTAGATGCAGAATCAAACACGGTGTGGGTGAATGTGAGTTGGGGTTTTTTTGAGCCTGTAGTGGGCTTGAATCCTAAAGAAACTATTTTTATCAGCCCAGAAGTGAAAATGATGATGCTTTGCACAATGTCCTGCCCTGGAGATACTACAGACAAGCTGACTGTGTAAAAAGCAATCTGAAGTCCAAGCAACTGACAGGAGAAATTACAAGCACAAAACAATGAAAAATGCTTACTAGATTTTTTTGCATTTTGCGATATTTTATTTTAGTCTGAATAGAATCAGATCAAAACCCTCAATCAAAACCTGAAGTTAAATAAGCATAAATCTGAACGAACACAGAACACAAATTTTTCAAATGTATTTTATCATTTATTAAACTGATGCAACACCTAATACCCAAGACCAAAAAAAGAAATCACCCACACAGGTTCAGTAGGAGGTCACAGCACCTTTAGTAGATTTGACTGCAACCAAACAGTTCCTGTAGTTACTATAGTTATTAGTCTCTCATTATGACTCCTGAGCACTGAACTGAGTCAAGGCAAGAGAAGCCTACAGATCCTTTACTGTTGTTAAAGATTTTTCCTTGGATGGTTTTTCTCGAGTGATTTTTGACATGTCGCTCACTCTTGGGAAGATTCCCCACTATCCAGAAGCTCCTCAGTTTGAACAGTTTGTGTCTGTCGGTGGTGTAATAGAATCCCAGAGCCTCAAAAAAGGCTTTGCAACCGATTCCAGTCTGTACGAGTCGTGTACCAGAGAATTCCAACATCTGAGCTTCATAAAGCCTTTAAATGAGTTCAGCCCACAACAGAATGGCAACATGTTTTTCAGGCTGGGGAAGAAAAAAAATGCATGTTTGATCACTCCTGCAATCCAGTGAAATTAAATGGCACTTTTTAACAGCATACATAATAGTGACTCTGAAAAAAAGTTTTATCATTCATCTTCTAAAATTTGTGGTTTTGTTTTTTGTCTTTTCAAATTACTGTGGCAAACCA
Organism: Chanos chanos; assembly: GCF_902362185.1. Lineage (NCBI taxonomy): Eukaryota > Metazoa > Chordata > Actinopteri > Gonorynchiformes > Chanidae > Chanos > Chanos chanos. The sequence goes on along the minus strand of NC_044496.1, from coordinate 4,221,388 downwards.
GTCAGTCCATTTAAATCCTGAGCAGTTTGAGTTTAGGCTCTGGGGGACTGGTTAGGCCAGGTGGTTAGGCACAGTGTGCTCCCAGGGTACTATGTAAACAAGCAGACAAAAATAACCACAACGGGTCACGCTCGACAGCTTCCAGTCTGGTTAAGTCCAACTACTGATATGCAGGTGTTGTTAGCTAGGCACAAGCAAACTATAACAATATAAGAATAACTTCACCATAAACTAACCATATTACTGTATAATAAGTCAGTTATTTCATGATAGGGAAAAAAAATGATAACCATAACGATATAACAGAGTCATTCACCTCAAGTAACAGAGGTGTTTTAAAGAAGAACACATTAAGGTGACAAAGCAGAAAAGCCACAGGAGCCATGTTGCTCCACTCCACTCTTCTTCTTTGTCACAGTTTAAACAGAATGGGCAACAAAGACTGTCATTTGAAGAGATATGAAGCTTGGCAGGTATCATCCTACACCCCCAGCAACTACGAGTCAGCCTAACAGTGGCAATAAATTCACATGTTTGTTGCTTATGTGCCATTGACTCTAGGGTTTTTTTTTGTTCACAAGTTTTTTGCCTTGAAGAAGTCATACCAGCCACCATTTTGCATTTCCTGTTTTGTTTTGTTTTGTTTTGTTTGTTTGTTTTGTCTGGGTGGTTGGCTTTTTTAGATCTAGTGTTAGGCTGTTTGCCCGATTGTCAACGAATCAAACTGAAAAGAGCCTATGGAGTCCTACAGTCAATGATTACTGTAAAGATGATGACCTTTTCAAACTGTTTCACTGGAACCGGCCAAACAAATGGTCTAGATATGACCTCTTAATCACGGCATCTGCGCACCAATGACTGTCAGCAAATTATAAAACATGTGCATGCAAAGCAGTATGCAAAATTTGACAGATCTCTGTCCCTAGGTGGCGAAATTAAATAAAAGGAATACTGTATTTAAAAATATCCGTAACTCTCAAACTGATTGTTTGCTGAGTTCAATTCTTTGGACAGTTTATGTTGTTTGGACATCCCACAAAAGAGTTCGCGTTTCTTATTTATTTATGTATTTATTTATTTGTTTATTTATTTATTTATTTATTTATTCGCGTCATTTGTGTCGTCATCGTCAACATTTGGTTCATTGGCCGAAAGTCCCGAGTGACGTTTTAAATTTTATGGTAGCCATTTTTTTCAGAGGGTGTAGAACGATTGTTATGGGTAACCCGCCTGTCAAGCACTGACACTGAGGATTGTCGTGGTTCGTCTGTTGATTTTTTTCTTTTTTTGAAAGCTATTTGATTAAGATTTTCAAATATGTCTGAAGAAATCGAAGAAACAAAGACTGTAGAGACTTCGGCGGAGGAGCAAAACGTCAGTATCACTTTTATTTTGCAGGCTAGCTGGCTATACACGCTAACTTTTACTGTGCTAGCTAGTTATGTCACTTTCCAGTTTCTCTTTCATGATACCATTTCCTTTTGTAGACAATTGTCTATTTAGGAACGACAAATAATTTGACACACGATAATCTCTGATGGTGTAATTGTCAGCCTTAATTTTATTGCTGATTGAGGTATGAATATTGGCAACAGTTTCTTGGCAAAATACGTAGATCGCAACATGTCAACGGTGTGTGTACCACTAGTTAGCTTGTGCTTCTCTGACGTGAATCAAGGATATCTGGTAATGTGTGAAACTCAGTAGCGTCTGTGCTGTGTAGGGTTAAGATTAACATTTCTGTCAATATGTCGTCTACCTCAACATCGATTTAGCTACACTGAACATTTGGCTTTATTTTACACGAAAAGTTAAATAACGGGCACCATCAAGGAGATGAAAATATCTGTTCATCGGCAATGACAAGCGAGTATGATCCTATGTTAGTGTCTGAAACACGCGTTTCTTAGACAGACCTGCTTTCTCAGTTTCTCAGAACAGTTTGTACTCGATTTAGGATTTTTCCTCATTGATCTGCTTACGTAAGGAACTGAATCGGTCCAATGGCTTGCTGTAGTTTCTAAGAAATGAATTGGAGCTACACCACGATACAACTGTATTATTCTCCGTCTCTCCTCAGGAGACAGAGACTAAAGTGATCTGTCCGGAGAAGGTTGAGGAAGCCAAACTCAAGGCTAGATATCCTCATCTTGGCAACAAACCGATGGGTTCTGATATCCTTAGGAAAAGGCTTCAAAAAGGGGTAAGGTTTTTTTTGTTTTGTTTTGTTCAAGCATAAACACCATTAAGCCATGTACAATTCAAACATGACCTCCAACCTTAGTGCTCGGGCTAAGCCAAGCTTATAAATATCTGTGTCATGTTACATTCAGAATACTTTGTCTGCCATCACAACACAGCCCATACCCAATCTGAACACTCACTGATTAATCTAATGAGCTTATGTTTTATGATGATGTTAAGCGTTTTATTACTGTAATAACACAGGATGCCCTAGCTCACCGATTCTGTGATTCGTGCGTCTCCATGTTTGTTTTACAATTAGACATTTAGGAGTGGTAGGTCTCTTTGTCTGGAGCTCACTTTCAGTTGTATTGTCATTGATCAGCATTAGCTTGATTTAATGCTGTAATGTCACTGATCAGCTACCGTTGCTATACACAGTAATGTACATTTAAGATGTAATCATTTGATGGACGCAAGGAAAGACATGCCACTTCGATAGATGGATCCCTGTTGCAACCCCACAAACACACACACCCAGACACACACCCACATAAGGATAGATTATTATTATTACTGCATACGTGTTTACTTTGGAAATTAGTTTGTAGGTTTTTAGCGTGTGGGCGCTCTGCAGTGTGGAACGTTTTGTCTCTGTCACAAAGAGAGAAAGAAAGAGAAAGGGGGGAAATCAGCAGAAGCTTAGCGTCAGTGGCCTGATTCCAGTTCAGTAAAGTTCCTTCCTCTCCACTCTTCACCTCCTTTTTCCTTTTCACACTGATTCCACTGAAAGACACAAGGGTGTGTGCAGTCGTTATTTTTCCCTCTTACCTATCCAAGGCCGCATTTAGTCCAAAACGCCCTCAGAGGAGAGGAAGAGCTTTAGTGCGTAGAGGACCGGTTCATATCTCATCGTTAAATTTACAGTGGATCCAAACAGATTGTGAAAGGTTGGGGGGTTAGAAGACGGCGTGTCTCATCCAGACTATTGATCCGTCGTGGTGTTTTTAAAATCGCTTAAAAGCGGTGTGTGATCGAGGAGTCAAATCAAGGACTGTCAGATCTGTCAGCAAAATAAAGCTGAAGTGCCTGTGTATTGGTTTGTTACCACGTTTTGTTTAACTGAATTGTAAGAATTTATGCATCTGACAGTGTCAAAGGTTTTGTTTTGTTTTTTTCTTTGCCAGAAGCGTTTAATGTTACTCAGAAAATGAGCTGTGTGTGTTCACTGATCGTCAGACTCCTGAAGGATGTCTGTACTTTGCACCTATAAAAAGGGAAAGGTTTCGACATGTTTTAAGCATGTTTGGACTTCCTTTTTTTTTAACAAATTATTTTGCTTACACAGACATTTAAGGAGCACTGTGAGAAGTCTGTGTGTTTCTGAAACGCATTGAAATCTACACGGACTGACCACAACATTCACTGTGATGTTCAGACAGGATGTAGAACTGTTGTTTTTTTTTTTTGTCAGCTGGCGCACTGTTACACAACACAGTGGATTTAGAAATGTGAGCAGCTACATACAGTATATGGACTTGCTGAAATGACACAACCCCAAAAAAAAAAAAAAAGTCTTTGCTCATTTCTGTTGGAAGGAGGTGAGAGTTTGTAAGGTGAAGAAGGATTAACTTTCTCTTCACAACTTACTGGTGTGTCATTAGTGGTATTGTGGGGCTATAGGCTTAACAAGAGCAACAGGCAGTAAAGGGCTTTAATCTGCTAAAGGTAGCACTGTCTGGCACGGAGTACTAACACACATTCAGTGTTTCAGTCTTAGCGTAACGGTGTTATGTTTAAATGGACAGCGCTGAGATAAAGTCTTTTTCAGTCAAATGTTATTTCGATACAACATCTGTAATCAGTTGGAGGGTGGAAAAGAATGTGTCTGTATTTTGATTATTTTGTTTCATTGCACATGGTCTGTCACTGCAGGGCTGCCCTGCCGTGTGGGAATACGACCAGACTGGGCAGAAACTTGTACCTCTCCATGACCGCTTCGCAGCACGGTCAAACATGTGAATTTGGTCAAACATCCTGTGTGAATTTGGAGAAAAGCGCAGCATACAGAAATGACAGTTGTTATTAGAACCAAAAATGCTCAGCACAAACAAACAATCAGCCTGATGAATAACATCACATAGGCCCATGAAAAAATCTGGCGCAAGGTTTGGGAAAGGACGACAGATAATACACAAATTCTTTCCCCTTTTCTTTTAAGCTAGTTTTTGGAATACGTTTGTGTAATGAATCTAAGGCCTCTAGCTATGAACTCCCATTTGATTTAATGAGGCGTTTCTTATGGAGTTTATTTTATTGACAGGATACTAAAATCCCCAAAGAGTACAGTCTCTGGATTGTTGTCGTCGCCCCCCCCCCCCCCCCCCCCCCCAAATAGATGTTTTCTCTCATGGAAGATTATCTTCATATTTGTAATCATGAGTCTGATCTGAATTCTTTTTCTTTTTCTTTTTTTTTTCCATTGCCATCTTGTGACTGTTTCTCCTCCGCAGCCAAAATACTTTGACTCCGGCGATTACAACATGGCCAAGGCCAAGATAAAGAACAAACAGCTCCCCACGGCCGCCGCGGAGAAGACTGAAGTGACCGGAGACCACATCCCCACACCCCAGGACTTACCTCAGAGGAAACCGTCTTTGGTCACCAGCAAACTGGCTGGGTGATGCTTCCGGCTGCCTAAACCGCTGTATAACCGCTTCTCGTCCTGTATGCTTACTATTACTGCTACTGTCCCATCGCTCTTCCTCTTTTGTCCTCTTTTTTTTTTTTTTTTTTTTTTTTTTTTGTGCTGTTGACTTTCTCAGCGTTCATGTACCTCCATGTACTAAATGTACTGAACATGGTATCTTTTCAGGAGTCTGCATTTACCAGTAATTACCGTTATGCTGAATTTGTATTGTTTAATTATGGAAGCTGCTGCAGTCAGTGACTGGGTCAGAGAAAAAGAAAAAAAAACACGACAGGTTCTGTGAAGATGTATGTGCTCCTTACAGGTATTTACAGACATACGGAAAGTAAATGCAGGTAAGCAGCAGAAGGAAACGTATGCGTTCTCAAGTACTGAGGGTTGGGAGGGATTTTTAAAGACAGTTTTACGTTTTAGTTGTCCCATTCTTCACGCTCAGAAATTAAAATTGTCGGAATAACGTGCTTGAATGATTATAATCTAACCTTTGATAATGATCTTCCTTTCCATGTTATGAGCATGCTTGGGGCGGCGGGAGTTGGGGGGAGGGGGGGTGTTAATATTTCAAAGGACCACACTGCTATTGTTAGAGTCTGAAAGCACGGCACGGTGAAAGGCTGGAGTTTGCTTGCGTCTTTCTCATCACTCTTAAAAAGGCCTTAAACGTGTATATAGCTTTTTTTGAGCCTTGTTGGATGCAGCTTACAGACAGCTTTCTGTCTGCTCTTCTTGAAATTCGTAGAGATTTCTGGGACTCTGCAATACGTGTTGAGACAAAAAAAAAACAACAAAAACAAAACAAAAACAACAAAAAAAAACAAATTAAAAAGAGTTTCTCTCTGCTCTGAATAAAGCCTTATTGTTAGGTGAAAGCAGACCTTCCTCTAGTTCTCAGGAACCGCATCACAGCACATTACAGTTCAAACCAAACACTAATACAGCTGGTGCAGTGTGTCCAGTAATCAGTAAGCTTCTCCTTAGATCAGCCAGGCATGTGATTGCGAAGTGAGGCTACCAGTCGGTCCCCAGGACCAATATTAAACAAACAAACAAACGTTCGATTAAAACACTACCTTAAAATGTGTGGAACGTGCATGTGCATTGACTGAAATCAAAGTTGTGCCATCTGATTTGTAAATAAAATAGTTTTACAAACCTCCCTCGTCTTGGATGTATCAGTGGTGGTCTCTGTGAACGAAGGGTCTCGTTAACATGTGTGGAAGCTGTTAAGCTGTTGTAAGGACATTGATAAGCATCGATGAGAAGTTGCTGAGACACCTCGTGATTACTGAGAAACGTAATCCCACGCCGTCACAATGCATTTTAATCTAATTTTTAATCTAAATTAATCTAAGTGTTCCTACTATTGTTTATTACACAAATGCACACAATGCTTTTTTATGCTTATTACACTTCCTTCTCATTCTGCAATAATAATGTAACAAATAGTACATGGGTGTTGATTTTCATATAATAATCGAAAAGTGTCTGGCCTTTGCAGCGTTGTTCATTTACAGGTATTCTGGGCCCGACAGAAAGCTGTGAAGGGATGGAGTCACACTGAAATGATGTCAGCGTGTTGTTTCGAGAATTTTAAGATCGTATCCTTGTGTTTAATGAACATGCAAGATGCAAGAACAAGTCAGTCAATTACAAACAATTACCAGAAGGGGGCAGCAGATCTACTAATGGTTCACCATACGCGCAAGTATGAGGTGTATAGGGTGCGCTTGGATGTTAAGGATATTTCAAAGCGAAAGATAATGGTGCCACATGAGTGTGGAAACGTTTAAGTACCAGCATACACCTCTGACGTTTGATATACCAATAATACAAACATTCTTTAAGAGCCAGCAACCATTGTTTCACGGCCGCCACCGCTGATATGAAGCACCTGGTTTTCCCAACATTAGACGCTATAAAGAAAGCATCTCTAATTTCTGTGTGATTTCCCGGCTCTCTCTCTCTCTACGTGTGACTGCTTTGTTAAGTGAGTTGACAGGGTAGCATTACTACATCTTTGAATTTAGGGTCGCAAGATTTAGTCCGTCAGATTTTACTTTAGCAGTGAGGGTAAGTTAGTCATATATCGTTTGGCGAGGTTTACGTTCTTTCTTTCTATTTGCCCCTCCTTACATTAATTATTTATTCTGTTATAAATAAATCATGTCTTTGTATTGGCCAGTTTTGACTTAAAACCTTTGAGGATCTTCTTGGTTTTTCTGTTAATAACAGTGCCCCGACCATGGTTTCTTCTCAAGGTATCGCAGCTTCGGCTGTTTTGGGGGCGGGGGGCTGTTTACAACTTTCTCTCCCTTATCTTCCACACCTGCTTCAGCTAATCACGGGTTTGCCGATTGGATGATGAGCTGAATCAGGTGTGGTTCGAACAATGACATCTAAAATGGAGCAGGGTTGCGAATCACTGAACTGGTACTTTTTGCAGAAAGCCACACGGCGGCAGGCTCTATTCGTTTTTGGACCCGTCTGGCATGGCAACAACGTTTCACTGAATCATTTTATCCATCATATCCAGAATGCACGGAGGGACACCAAAATAGCGAGATTAACGTCCAAAAACAAACGTACATGTTTTGGAAACGTGTTTTATTCACTCTTTGGGACGATTCCAATTAAATGGAAGTGTTGGCACTTATTTCTTACGGCAAGTAAAACGTCATTAATGCTTAGTTAACTGAGATTGGAGAAGGCGAGCGCGACCATCATGGCTGCGTCGGAGCTGTATACAAAGGTAATGTTCGATATATTTAGATTATGTCAAATTCATCATACCTAGATATGTACTCTAACTGAGAGAAATGCCTGACAAATGACTGCAGTGTTAAATATTGTATCGAGAGAAGTGCCAAGTCGGTGCTCGCTTTTAATGGTTGACATATTCTGAATGAATGAACGTATTGTCATGATGTGTGTGTGTAATGTTAGCTGTGCCCATCTAACCTTAAATATAACAAATCCTTGCCTGTATTTGAAGGATAGTTAGTTAGAAATCGTTAGTTAAGTAATCGTAGTGTTCAGCGCTGAACTGTTAGCTTTTGGTTTAATCGTTTTGGACAAAATTTCAAGCAGTTTGCCCTTCATCCTGGGCGAAAATGAAAACATGTATAATAAACGTATTTTTAAGATCTTGATCAGTTCTGGGCTTGGTGTTCGCATAGTATTTAGGTTAAATTACACGAATGGGTCCGTTTTTTGAAAGTCCTTTCTGTGTTGTCTGTGTATTGCGGATGATGCAAGCGGAGATGTAGCGAGCTAGCCCAAGCAATGCACTGAGGTTCTTAGGCAAACAAAGAAAAAGCAAAACAAAACAACAAAGAAATATGAATGTAATGTTTTTGCCTTGGATTTGTCATGATGGTAGTGTTACAGCCAAGTGCACGTTAAATAGTCTTTTTATTTAGGACCATGTCATCTGTCGGGTTCTCGTTTACGTTGATATTGGACTGCAGGGGAAAGAGTCTGGTACAGCTATGATGCTGCGACCATCTTTGACATCACTGGGAATATGACGACACTTGTGGTTGTTTTCAAATTATAGCTAGGCCTTGGGACCACTCTGTCGACTCCCCAGAACTAAGGCGTGTCTGAGACTCACACAAAAAAAAAATCATCATAAATTTCTTACAGCTTGTGATGATGATGATGATGATGATGATGATGGTGGTGATAATGACGACGTGTGTTGATATGACATTTTTCAGTTGTCATATAGTGTGTGTGAGGTTGGGGGGGGGGGAGAACCGCCTCCACCTCTCCGTCCCAAGCTCGTATTGTCAACTGGCTTTTGTGGATTATTCGCAAAACCATGGTTAAATTTCGCTTGGTAGCCGTTATTGGGAACCATTATGTTATGTTACCATGTACTGATAATCAGTGCTGCATTGACACCGAGGCATATAGTGTACATCACTGGAGTGTTTTGAATGGCAGTACATGTAATATACCCACACTTATGGCTGCTGTTACGCAGTTTTAACCATTAAATTAAATATTTATCTCAAAATGATTGTGGTGTTTGAATTGTCAGCTCATGTAATGCTTTAGTTTTTAGGCCAGGCTTTAGGTAACACTTAGACATTGGATATTTTTGTCATGTAGGCCTATAGGCTAAGCGCACAGTACTTCATAAGAGGTTCAGTGGTACAGAGTGATCTGCAATGGCTGAATTTTAAAAGAGCTGTGTTTGAAGCATTTTGAGTCTCTTTGAGGTACAGAGGTAACACCACTTAGACCTACTTGTTTGGTTTTTTTCACTGTTAAGCATTTTGCTCTTCCCAGAAGCTCACTGACAAGGTCAGATGGCCCCTCACAGCTCACAACACTAAGAGTAGTATTCACCATTTCTGTCATCGCACGTACAATTCCAGAGAACACTCCGGTCTTTGTGTCTCCGTCCAAGCAAAATAACAACAGCATTGACTGGGTGCAGGGCCTGTTACTTATCTAACATCATGGACTTGTGCCTCTACCCCTGGGTTGTTCCTGTCTGGCCCAGCCGTGGGAGCGTGTCCTCTGACTGCGAGAGCCGTCGCTGGCGCTGCATCTCGGAGACGTCCGGAGCTCACGTGAATTTTAACAGCTTTATCGAATCTGCAGCGCATTTTGAAATAGGTCCTCGATGATAGTGCCTGACAAATCACTTTTAGAATGTAGTCATCAGTTAGGATTTTTACATTTTTTTTATAGATTCTGCATTATATCACTGTGTGGTTAGCCAATTGAATTAGGAGAACCAGATTTAACCCATAATATATAACAACATTCATTGAATTACGCTTTGGCTACACTCATTATCATAAAATGAAGTAGGATTTAAATGGCTTGGTATGACTTCCTCTAGTATGTAGATGACCATCTGATTGAGTGTGGGGGGTTTTTTGTGTGTGTGTTCCAGAGAACCATTAAAAAGTTGTGAAAGTTAAGCAATTCATTGGATTTTTTTTTATCATCACAAATTGATTACATGTGCAGCAGATTACCCTGAGTGAAATCACTACCCGCTACAAGCCCTTGAATCAGTCAGTACGACACAGTTACTAGTGTGGCGTCCTCAGTTGAGCCAAGTATGGCCTAGATACAAAGCATTTTGTTTTTTGGGGTTTTTTTTTTTTTCAGGATTGTTCAGTCAAACTTTATATAAACGTTTTTGGTCCAAATAGAAAGGACCGTCAGCCATTTCGTTTTTTTCCTGCAGACGGAGAGTTGCGTCTTAATCCCTGTGTCTTCCAGCTGAGAACTTCTCCATTCTCTTTTGGATACGTTTTGTAGCATCTCAGTTATTTGATGTAATTCTCATGTGATTCTTGGAGCGCTCATCCCAGTCGGGCGAAGGGTAAAAAGTCTGTTTGACAGAGAATAGTGGCTATTGTTGAGCAGACAAGAGTTCTCAGTGGAAGGAGTTCTCAAGACAAGTCGTGAGACGGAGACCATTCTTGGAGCTTTCCTCAGTCGCGGTAGTGCAGTATGCTGTCCCTCTGGGACCAGCTGTCCAATCAGACACATTGAATAGTCTCCGGTGGCACAATTCATTTTGCAGAAGAACTGGGACACCCAGAGGTCTTCAATCCTTCAACATGAAATAGAGCATGAGCACTGTGGAAAGATGAATCAGGAGTTGGATTTTATGTTCGTGAAAGTAAGTTCGACAGTTTTTCGTTAAACATCCTGCTATATGTAACATTGAGATGTTCTGTTTGTCCACACTGTTTCTGTTTCTGTTTTTTGTTTTTTTTCCACTGACTGATGTAAGATCTTTGCCAAGTTAGCCTGGTAGCAGTGCGTTGTTTTTTTCAGTTCTATGGGGCACAATGTGTTTTGATTCCCTGGTAAAATGGATTTAGAGCTGTATTTTCGGTTCCACGTTGGATTTTGGGGAAGAGGTTGCGACTGTCGTCGTTGTTGTCGTTGTCGTTTTGCGTTCATGGCTCTGGGAAGGGACGTAGGTCCAGGTTACACGGTCCTGTTACACGGCCTGGTTTCGGTTGTTAATTGGAGATGTGTTGGAACACTGCTGGACGCAGTTCTTTGTATGCTGATGTATGTAATAGTTACTCTAACCTGGCAGAGGCTGAGCAGTTTTGTTGTAGAACAGCTTTGATGTGACTGAGAGATGATTCCTCCCCTCCACCAATTAGTCAGTGTCTAATTAGATTAAGCCCAGTTTTAGAGTCATTGCATTTGGAAGAGAGTCTGAGAAGGTCTGTCATTCCCAGGGCACAAGAATGCAATTCTCCAGAATCTTATTTTAGCAAGGTAGTCGGGGGGGCTTTCCGGTCGCGCAAACGCTCGTCCACAACAGCCTGAACAAGGAACGGGAGTCTGGAGATTGCAAAGATGTGTAAGCACGGACAGAGGGGTGGAGAGCAGGAGGAGCAGCAGATTCTCATGTGAGTCTCCATCATGTGATGTGCTGTTTGGGCTGGCTGTTAGGTTAGCCCTGTTCCCTCAGACAGCCATCTCTTTAACACGAGGGCTCCAGCCTCCTGTGTGCAGAGAGTATGGAGACCCATTCACATTACCAGCATGCTTGATCGACATCAAATAGAGAGAAGGGCACATATGGCCAATTGTGTTTGATGCTGACCGTACATTTTTGAACTGGCGGTGTATTAATGCTGCTTGAACTTTTTCAGGGTATTGCAAAGTTCCCTTTATGAAACCACCCTGTAAGCACGGGCAAAGTCCCCAACCAGGCTGTCAATTGGTTGGAAGGGTTTGTTTTTTTTTTTTGCTTTGTTTTGTTTTGTTTGGTTGATATCCATAAATGACAATGTGTTGGCGTATCCTGTGCAATGAGTCCAAAAACAAAGAAGCTATAATCAACCGCCAACAAGGACGAAACGTCTCAGAAAACGTAAAGGCTGTGTATGTAAACGAAAGCACTGACTTCTGAAGGGAAAGACGAGTGACTTACGGGGTTAATTCGATAATCTCCTCTTGGCTGTGAACAGATTTACACTGCAGAAGCCTTCCCTTCCCCAGCCATACGTTCCTCACAAACACCATCTCATTCAAAACACTCCTCGTTCTCCACGGTTTTCCAAAAACTTGCTCTTTGAGGCAAGTGCTGCAGCCGATGCATACGCGCGTGCCTGCATGCATGTCTGTGGAAATAACATGTTGCAGACCCAAAACAGTTGCAGTCTGTTTGCAGGAATCCATGTTTAGGTTTGGGGGCGTGTCCTTGCCTGGTTATTTTCAAGGTACAAGCAAAGATCTGTAATCATCTTACAGAAAAACACTTGAATGAAGCTTACAGATCTCAATGGCTGCTACACAAGGGTAAGACCTGATTAGGCTGGTTGAGAAGTGTTTGGGGCGCAGGAGTATATTAGTCTGCAGAGAAGAGGTGTGGTTCACAGGGACTAGGATTAGCTTTCCCTAATCCCGCTCTGATTCTCAGCCGTGATGCTTACTTTAAGAGGTCATCCCTGGATAGCTTTACTGACTGTGTTCAAGAAGCTGCCCTTCACATTGTCATTTCCTCTTGGTTTTTGAGGAAGGAGAGACATCTGCCCCTTTCTTCTGTGTAAAGTATGTATCCATTAGTTTGTCATGAAGATCCAGGCTATAGAGCAACATGGCAAAAGGTGAGTGCTATACATGACATGTTAAAAGACACGTGTCCTATAGAACAGTTCAGAGGTTCTCTGTTATGGCCTCCAAGCAGACTGCTTAGTCATCTTCCAGAGAACCTCCCCCGTCCCCGATGAAGGTATTTTAGCATAAAATTGACACAATTTAAAGATGTTTTATAATCACTCAAAAGGATATGTTCAGATGAAAAACCACATTATCTGCGCATTAGCATTTTAATGATTTATTATCTCTTGAATGATCCTGTTCAGGGTGTTTAAGGTGTATCATACCCTTCGAGGAAAAACGGTACGTTTTGTCTCATGGTGCGAAAGTCTTCAACACTACTGTTCTAGATCTGCAGAGAGTAAATAGCTGTGTAATTTGACTGCAAGTGTTCTGTCAGACTATTGTAACCAAATGTCTAACATTCAGACACCTGACTGAAATGCCAGCCACGGGTCACGTCATGGATGTACTCTCAGCTCTTATGGGCCGTGTTTGTGTGTTTGTGTGTGTGTGTGTGTGTGTGTGTGTGTGTGTGTGTCTGGACTGAAAACTTCTGACTTTGGCCCCTGAATCATGAGGCTCTGTGTCACAAGGGGATTATCTCCTGTTTTCTCTCTCAGTACAGTTACTCCCCTTCTCTCCCATCTCTCCCTCTCTCTCTCTCTCTCTCCCCCTCTCTTTCCCTCTCTCTCAGTCCATACAGTGTGTTCAGGCTCCGCCCACCCAGCCTTCTGACTCTCTCTCTTCTGTCTCTGCATCCACAACACTCATTGGCTCTGCTCCTTTACAGGAATTTGTTTACTGGTATAAATAAAACAAATCCTTTGTGGGTTTTTTTTTTTTTTAATTTAGTCTGTCTTGTTTTTCTGATCGATCTCACAATGCATCAGAAACTGTCCTTTTTTTGTGTGTGAGAGAGAGAGAGAGAGCGCCCGAACCAACCGCTAGAGAGAAAGATGATGAGAATTTTTCTGTCTTTCTGATTCCCTTTCAAAATGACGTATGTTGGAAGTCTGTGTTCCTCACGTCCTCTTGCCATCCTGCTCCTTCACATGCGGGAACACGTTGAAAATCGTCAGTAGTTTTAGACATGTTTTTAGATTTTCGCCGAATGTGCCGTCTCAGAATCTGTGTGTGTGTGTGTGTGTGTGAATGTAAAGAGAGAGAGAGAGAGAGAGAGAGAGAGAGAGAGAGAGAGAGAGAGAGGATGAGGAAGTGTTCCCAGCAGTGAGGGGTAGCGTCTCTGTGGGTGTGATGCTGATCATGTTGAGTAGTTATTTTTATCGGCAGTCTGCTCTCTCCTGCCTCTCTGTTGCTAGGAGCCTGGGTTCTGGGACAGGTCCTCTTCCAGGGATGTGCAGGCTCAACACACAAACAGTCTTGTTCTAATGGCCTCTGGTTTATAGACTGTTCTGGACAGGTCGTAGTTGAGAAGGCGGGGAATTAGATGTTAAAGGTATAGAGAAACCAGAATGTTGGCTAAAGATGTTTTTAATTTTTTTTGGCGTAATCAATGAATGAAAACCTTTCCGGTTTCATCACCAGTTGTAGGAACAGTGTTTCTTCACGGGACGCTGCTTCTCTGCCTGTTAGAAATGGTGGACAACTGTGCCAATGGGATCAGTCTCCATGGTGGCCATGTTACCATAGAAACAGTTTATTGCATTTGTCCTAACTTAATTCTTTTTTTTTCTTTTTTTTTTTTAACTTCTGACATGGCGTCCCAACTCGGGTTCACAAAACCGATCCTTTGTGTTGTGTTGTGTTTTGCCTTAGGCCAATGGTAATTCAATAACGCGCGTCAAAATAGCAGTATCAGAACATTAAGCAGATGGATGCTAAGTGGAGGATGATAAAGGCCAGTCTGCAATTCAAATTCAGAGCAGAACTGTTTGTGAGCATTAGCCAAAGAGCTGTCATCACAGTTTGTTCAGGTTTTGATGGATTTATAAAGCCCCTTCTTCTGGCCCATCCCCACCCCCAACTCCTCATGGTCACCTGTCATTGGCAGATCTGCAGAGTGGTTACGGTTGCCATGGTTAATGGCACTGTTTTGAAAACTAGTGTGGGTCTTTTCTGAAGGTTAGACTGTCTCCAGCGTTTTTTTTTCCAGTTATTGAAACATAAGTGGTTTGCCCTGCTTTTTATGCATTAACTTAACCTTGGGTTAGAGCTCATTTTCATGTTATTACCATTTGCATAAAACAGTGTCTTATCACTAACTGATTTTTCTAAACAGATTTAAAAAAAAAAAAACATCAAAGTGAAGTTGTACAAAACTGGTATATCTCCAAGGAACAGTTTTCCACAAGAGCTCAGTGTAGCACAGCCTTCGGTTTGTGTGTCAGGCTACCCTGTGAGTCACATCAGGATGACTACAACGGGGGGGAAAACTGGGCTTCCTCCCAATGCCGAATTACCACATAACCGCTCAAAGCTACCATGACGTAATAGGGTCCGAAGAATTCTGAAAAGGCTGAAGAAAGCACATGAACAACTTTGCCACCTAGAGTAATCGGAAAATATTTTTTTCCGTTGCGTAGTTATTTGTACCCACTGAAACACTCAACTTGATTCTCTGAGAGTAATCATTTTCAGACCTTAACTCCTTCAGTTATTTGTGGCCCTCACACTCGCATATCTTTTACAGAGACGATCTTATTGCACTTCGTCATGCTGTGACAGCAGTATTAAGACTTCTCAGTGAGAGGCCAGCCACAGAACTAAGAGCGTGACCTCTTTCCCTAAGCTACAGCCTATCAGCTGCTTTATATCCTTTTTCAACAGCTGACCAGTAACGGTTTTACAAACGTTAAGACTGATCCGGCTGTCACTCTCACTGACTGTTGCTTGTAATCCAAATTAGTAGAGGCTTTAAAGAAGCCATATCTAGAGAGACTGAGGTTTTTTGTCTTAGTTTTCATGGCAAACCTTGACGGGAGGAGTGTAAACAGAGCTCAGTTTACCTTTTTTGCTCGTGTTTAGCTAGTTCCGGTGAACGTCAGCTAGATCCCAAGTCTTCATTTACAGTAGCCCCCTTCTTATTACACGCCGTCAAATGCGGCTCAGTTTCTTTGACCGAAGTTCTGCTCTCAGTTACCTCTGTTCATTCAGAAGTCTGTGCTGTTGCAGACGAGGGTTCTGGAACATTTAGGAATGCCAAAAAGCATTGTTTTGTTTCCAGAATCTATAGGGCAATACGAACAGTATGGCTAAGAGCTACATAAGCGGATGCCTGCTCAGATTCAACGCTGTGTAGCTAGATTTATTTAAGTCCATTCAATCCTGAGAGGCAGCTGTTGTTATTATTATTTTTACTGTGCCGCACACAATTGACTTGTCACAGTCTATTATGCCCCGGGCCAGAGGTGCATCGCTCCCTCTTTTTATTCCGTATCATAATAAACGTTACTTCTAAATAAACAGAAATAATATGGCCGCTTCTTCACACGCTGTATAATGAGCTCGCCCATTGCCCCCGTCAACATACGGAACGGGCGCTCTATAATGCCGTTCTTACTGTTTACTGCTTATATGACCTTTTGGCTCAGTGGAGCTGTGACAAAGCCGAGCTAACGTGCTTGTCGAGCTAGGGAGCAGCGTAATTTGGCGATAGACTGAAAGGACCGTTACGGTGAACAGTACCAGTCGAACTGCTGACGAGCCATGGTCTCTTGTCTTTTGGTGCAGCTTGCTTGCTTTTTTTTTTTTTTTTTTTATTCTTTAGCCATGTGACCTGAACTTGGGAGTTTTTCCACATGTTTCCGTGTCAGCTGATTCTCTGTCTGTCTGTGAGAAGAATACCAACTTAGTGACACAGAACTCCTGTATTCTCACAGCAGCAGTTGGCTGCAGGTTTTAATATGACTGAGAACAGCTCCGTAACATCACTGATATATGGGTAATCCCGCTTACTCCCACCCCCCTTCCTAAGGATGATTAAAAGGGACAAAAGATGATCATGGGTTTAGAAACATCTTTAGAGTGGGTAGGAGCATATTCACCTGCGATCACGGCTAGTACAGCGACAAAGAATTTCTCTTTGCTTGGTTGTGAATTTAAAGGAATGATCTTGCTATGCCTTTTTGTGGATTCAAGTTGTAATTCAGTCTTAAAGTATTCCTGACCAAGTAGTTTGGTCAGCCTCGGGCCTGCGTACCTTTCAGTCTGTTGCTATGCTTCTGTGGTTTTGGGTAACGGTACCATGGCAACGCGTTTGTCCGTTGATTGTTGTATTTGGCACAGACGGTAGGTTGTGAATCACTCATCGGTTTACTCCTTTGATTTTTAGAAGCAGATAAGTTAACTCATGAAGTCACAGTATGTCATTTTTAGCATAATTACTCTCTCAGCACCACAGTTGTGTGGACGTAACATATTGGAAAACTGTGACGCTGACTCGCTGTGTGTGTGTTCCACAGTATGCCCGGGTGTGGATCCCAGATGCGGAGGAGGTGTGGAAGTCAGCCGAACTCATCAGGGACTACAAGCAGGGTGACAACATCCTGCACCTCCAGCTGGAGGATGGCTCGGTGAGTACAGGGCGAAAGAGAGTACGGGAGGCGAAAGGTCACCGGGTCACGGGTGTTTAGCGTCGACATATGTTTCTTCAGCGTTATCTTGTTAAAGATCTAACTGGGCCTAATGGACTTACGAAACTTTCTCTTCACTCTTGCCTCTCCAATCTCTCTTGGTTCCTTTTGTTCTTACTCCCTCTGTCTCTGACACACACACACACACACACGTGCACATATAATATATATTAGCACTCCCCGTAATTAACTTGCCAGTGAATGCTGTTCACTCCATTGAAGCAGTGAAGACATTTCCGGTGCTCAGCTCATCCATTAATTCTGCAGCACACTGTGATTTCCCCCAGCCTCTGCTGCTTAGTGGAAAGCCAATAATTAGTTACTGTTGCTGTAATGCAGGCATACACATGGCATATACATTACATACACATTGCATCCTCTGTAACCACAGAATATGAGGGACAGGGTTCAGTCACATTGCATCCTCTATTGTTGTGCTGTTAGGTGATGAGAACTGATGAACTGTCTTTTTGGCTGTGGTCTAATTGTGTAAATACCTTATGTTTAAGTGCATCAGTCCAACTCTGAGGCCTTGTGTGAAGAGCATTGTGGGTTTTGTCGCCTTTCCAATTCATTTTTCAGTCGCTCCGTCAGGTTAACCTTGAGGGGAGAAAAGGGATCAGATCAAAGAGGCTTGATTGTTGGGCTTGGTGTTAATTAGAGTTCTGGTTTAAAAATCCGACCATTTCCAGGAACTGGAACACAAGTTGGATCCGAAGACAAAGAATTTGCCCCACTTGCGAAACCCCGACATCTTGGTGGGGGAGAACGACCTGACGGCCCTCAGTTACCTGCACGAACCGGCCGTTCTCCACAACCTCAAAGTGCGCTTCATCGACTCCAAACTCATCTACACCTACTGCGGTAAACAGGCCACCTGACACGCACCTCCTCACGCGCATTCTCAGTTTCCATTCCCTCTTCATCAAAGATCGTATCGATAAATCAGTGTGTTAACAAAGGGGTATCGGAGACACACACAGTCTGTTGTGTACAACATGGGCTCTCTTTTTAGTGATGGACAAGTTGGTCAGAAAATGTTAGTTATTAAGTTATTAACGCATTTACTATACACTTTACATATATTCATTTAGCTTATATTTCATTTATTCATTTAGACAGCACTGCGGAGGCATTTTTTTCTATAATGTGTGTTTCTTTTCTTTCTGCCTTTCTTTTTCTTTTTTTTCTTTTCTTTTTTTTTTTTTTTTTTTAAACTGTTCAGGTATTGTTTTGGTAGCCATAAATCCCTATGAGAATTTGCCTATTTATGGAACGGACATCATCAATGCCTACAGTGGACAGAACATGGGGGACATGGATCCCCACATTTTTGCGGTGGCTGAGGAGGCTTACAAGCAGATGGCCAGGTTAGTGAGTGTAAAACTGTCTCCTTGTCCTCTCCCCTGGTCCTTAACCTGAGCACTACTCACACCAGCAATCTATCTCAAGGTAGAGTTTACACCACCAGTCTATCTCAAGGTAGAGTTTATTCCACCAACCTATCTCAAGGTAGAGTTTACTCCACCAACCTATCTCAAGGTAGAGTTTGTAGGTCATTTACACTGCTCACTTTACTGCAGCTGTTCCTGAAATAGCTCTCTCACTCTCTCTCTCTCTCTCTCTCTCTCTCCCGCTTTCTTTCTCGCCCTCTCTCTCTTCGCCCTCTCTCTCTCTCTCTCTCTCGCTCCCTCTCTCTCTCTCTCTCTCTCTCTCTCTCTCTCTCTCTCTCTCTCTCGCTCCCTCTCCCTCTCCCTTTCTCTCTCTCTCTCTCTCTCTCTCTCTCTCTCTCTCTCACTCCCCCCCCCTCCCCGTGGTTATTGCTGCTTGAGTCAAAGACATGTGATTTATTGTGTGTAAATGCAAAGCCCCCCCCCCCCCCCCCCAACCTAACACACACACACACACACAAACGCATTTTGTTGTTGTTGTCGTTTTTTTTATGAATTAGAGAAATTCTTTATCTGTTGCTCGTGTGGCTAATTGTGTGTGTCAGTTCCTGTCTAGAGGCAGGTTTATAAAGTGTTTGTCTCTCTTTCCCTCTGTTATTTAGAGATGAGAGGAATCAGTCGATCATCGTGAGCGGGGAGTCAGGCGCTGGGAAGACGGTCTCGGCCAAATACGCCATGCGTTACTTCGCCACGGTCAGCGGCTCCGCCAGCGAGGCCAACGTGGAGGAGAAAGTTCTGGCCTCGAACCCCATCATGGAGGTGAGCTAAAAACAGGGTCTCCCTTTTTTTTAAATTTAACTCCTAATGTCTTTCTCAGTTAATTACAGCTTTATTGATGTTATACTGATGCGAGTATCCAAACATCAGCGACCGGACACCAGGTAATTGGTTTGTTAACGTTTCCTTTTTTTTTTTGCATTGAGTCTTCTTGTCATGGACTTAATAACCACTGGATTTTTAAAGATTTCTCCATTTTTATTTCTACCAAATTTGAAATGTGCAGTCACCTCGGATCTTGTGTGATGTTTCACACATCAGACACTTGAGTGGAGGTGACTGACTGGGCAAGTGCTAACGCACAATGTCACCTCATTCCCCTCCCCACACACACACACACACACACACACTGCATATTACTTTGTATGATAAAGTGACATGTTGTACCTGAATGAGAACGCTGCTGACCTCAGTCCAAAGACAGTAAAGTCCAGAGAGTGACTGTTACTTGGCAGCATGAAGGGCCATGTGTCTCTGGTGTGGAATGAGACTAGATTCATGTCCAGACCCTGCCCAGGGTAACACAGTCAACCATGTCTATGAGTGTGGTACAGTGGAGAACATTGCGTGTGTCTCTAAGGTAGAATCCCCCTTTTCCCAGGCAGGGAGTGTCTTAACCAGCTTCCCCACAGGTTCTTAAAGAGGCATTCAGAAGAGTTTGTGAACTAGACCCTTTTAGAAAAAAAACATTGGTCTAGACTTAAACGAACCCTGGTGAAGATTTCTCAGAAGCGTTTTCTCAGAAGCGGTGAATACAATCATGTTCTTTCATGTCCGGGTTATAACCAAATGTGTTTAACTGTCCCTACCACTTCACACATGCGTTATTGAGTTTGTGTTTTGAGGAGGCTGGACTCTGACTGACTGACTGACTGACTGTGTATGTGTGTGTGTGTGTGTTTGTGTACGTGTGCGTGTGTGCGCGTGTTGGGGTGGCAGAGTAAGAGATGAGCAGAATGAATGGAGAGAGCTGAGGGCTGTCTTGGAAATGAGGACAAAGCAGTTAAAAGCAGTATGCATTCAGACCTGCCTCTGCCCTGGGCTTCCCCCTCTGTACTTACAGCAAGAACCTGACCCTGAGTGTGTGTGTGTGTGTGTGTGTGAGAGTGTGTATGCATGAGGGTTTGTGTGTGTACACACGTGATTGAGAGTAAACCCTATAGTGCACACATAGGGCTGTATCTGACACCCTGCACTGCTGTCATCAGCCGCAGTAGAACATTCCGTGACGGCCCTGTCCATTCCCACTGACACCGTGATTCAGGAAATGAATAGCATTACTCTTCTCCCAGCTCAGACACAAGCTCTTCTTCAAAGAATGATCTGGTCACAGGCCAAGGAAGAGATTTTGAGGTTGCTAATATAAGATGTGTGTGTGTGTGTGTTTGTTTGTTTGTTTTTTTTCCTCTTTGGATGTTCCACGTGTGACGCTTTCAGGAACATTCCAGGCACAGCAATCGATACAGAGTTGGCCTACTTATTGCTCCTATGACCTTTTGCCTTGACATTTCCACCCTGAGAATGCTAGGATTTAAAAAAATATACTAAACGGTGATCAGAGATGTGATCAATATATTTTTCCATTCGTAATGGGACAAAACACAAAAAGTTGTATGTAGATGAGAGAAATGGTGCGAATTAGGTTTTGGTCGTTTTGGGTTTTTGTTTGTTTAGGGCGTGCCCCTGTGTGTGTGTGTGTGTGTGTGTGTGTGTCCATGCTGTTACCCTGGATCAGTGGCAAGTAATTCCGTTTGTCACAGCTCCACGGCACTGACTGCGGTGTGACATGCTGACTCTCTTGAGAGCATTGTTTCCCTGTAGTCCCCGAACACGAGGATACGGGAAGTCGTTTCACACTTTTTATTTGCTCTCATCTTCGTCCTGAAAGACCAATGCCATAGCTGATCTCCCCAGACTGCGCACTGTGCCAACTCGATTTGTCCCCTGGCCAGCATTGCCTCATGCTCCCATGATGCTTAGCAGCGCTGTAAAGTCAGACCTCCGCGCTCTCTTGCGCTGCTACGTGGGCATAAACTCTGCAGCGTGCTTCTCTGCGGGCCTCGGGCTTGGGCCATCTCTCCCTGATCCAGTCTGCTCAAAAGCACCCTCTCCTGAGCCCTCCAAACACTTCAGTGCAAATTCAGCACAGTTATATTTTGTCTTATAATGATGTGGTTAAGTGAGTGATGTGGTTCTATAGTGACGCATCTGTGAACATATCGATAATGGTAAAAAAAACAAACAAACAAACAGAAAAAAACTGTTTGAGGTTTTTGTCCTCATCCTCCAGAGGAACAGATTTGTCTTGTCAGCTTCTGCTTGTGTCGCGTTCCCCTCGTCTGCCCCCGCTGCCTTAAAGCGTGCCTCCGTGGCAGTGCGCGTTACCATGGAAACGCGGTAGGTGACCCGGTCCAGATGACTAAGATCACAAAGGGCACTGTTTATTCAGCCCGGTCTCCAAACCATCGTAAACAACCAAACGCTGGGCCTAGAATTTTTTCCATTGAAGGTGTTTTCCCACCCTATGCAGAGGTGGTTTAAAGCCCTGACCGTGATACAATTTTCCTCTTTCTACATTCAGACAAATAATGGATCAGAGTGTGTATTTGTTACTTTCTCAGAGCTGTTCTGCTTACATAAATTTGTGCGTGTGTGTGTGTGATATTTTGTTGGGTTTTAGGCCATAGGAAATGCCAAGACCACCAGGAATGACAACAGCAGTCGCTTCGGAAAGTACATCGAGATCGGATTCGACAACCGGTACAGGATCATCGGAGCCAACATGAGGACTTACCTTCTGGAAAAATCCCGAGTTGTGTTTCAGGTGAGTGCTGAACACGGGGAGATGACTCTCTCGTTCTGGAGGACGTTGTTTTTTTTTGTTTTGTTTTTTTTCTCTTCCTCAGGTGGAAAGATGGAGCTGAGAACCCTACCGTTCGTCCTGACGGCTCTCCTTCTTGTCTCTGAGGGCCCGGTCTGCACATGCTCAGATGGAGCTTTTGGATCAGATGTTGACCTTCTCTGGCTGAACGGGCCGTGCGTGCGTACATACATGCGTGCGTACGTGCGTGCGCGCGCTCTCTCTGCTTCGTGCAGCTGAGCAGAGTGGAGCCGTAGAAAAGCCAACCTTCACGATCGACTTCTGCAGAAAGATTCACATCACGATGAATTAAATCACACTTTGGCACTGCAGTGGGTGATGCGATCAAAACGCAGGTTGTCTGAGTAGAGGGATGTGTAGATTTATTTGTTATCGAGTAGGGATATGTATTTAGGTCAGCCGAAAAAGAATGATTTTCTTCTCTCCTCGCACCCTTGTTTTCCCCAGTCTTTCCTGAGTGACTGAGTAAATGCCTTTAGGCTCATACCTGCCTTCATTGGCTATCGAGTGCTTCTTAATGCTTTGAAAGTCGATTCAAAGCGTTACCAAAGCTTCTCAGAGCTGCAGACGGACAGTGAATCAGCATGTGGCACAAGCGTGATGCTTAATAAACGTGCGCCTGTCCAGTCCCATAATGCATGTATGATTTGTGTAAACTTTCAGCTCTTGCCTGCCCATCACCATGTAAGACAGCCTGGCTCGGTTTGATCTAACATCGCCGTCTGAACTGAAGGGCCCGTGCACGTAGCTGGATTTAACGAAAGTCGACCTTTCGCTCGAGGCTCGTGTCCCTCTGCCTTTCAGAAGGTTTGCTCGGTAAACGCAAGAAGAGCGTTGACACAGGAGGGTTAAATACGCAAAAAAAAAAAAAAAAAAGACATGTCCTGTCCACCCGCGTGTGGGATTGTTAGGAGGAAGAACACAATGCATACCTCACACGCATACCTTCAGTTTCCAATAGAGCCCTTATCTTCCTGCCCGCCAGATCTCACGCCTTCTCAGCTCACTGGAAGTCTCCTCCCCTGTCATATTCGTTCCATTAGCGTGTCTGAAATGGGTTTTTTTCACGGCTGTTAAGTGATTTTTTTTTTTTATTTCCTCGTCGCCTCCCCGTGCCTGTCTGCACAGCGTGAGCGTGGAAGCCTGATCGGGTAAAATCAGATAAAGAACGAGGATACTGGAGTCAAACATGTCCAACCAGAGTTACGTAAGCATCAGAGAAGCAGCTGTTCTATCTGTCTGCTATTGTCTGAAACAAATTCCTCACATACTGAAGAGTTGCTAAAATCCAGTGTGTATAGGGGTGGCTGGCTGGCTGGCTGGCTGGCTGGCTGGCTGTTGACCGCAGGTCCAGAACTCTTTACGTACAGATGGACCATGATGGCTCTGCTAGCGGCGGCCATTAGGGCTCAGTTTGGGGACACTTGCCTTTGCATTGGTTTAAACTTGCGAGGCAAGGTGCTGAGGTCAAGGGTCTGGTATGGAACCTGGAAGAATGTGTTACTTACAACAGCAGGTATTTCAGGCTGTGTCCTTAAAATGTGTTGGGTTTTTTGTTTTTTCTTCTATGGAATTCACTCTCGCGTTGAAAGTAGATGCAAAGTAGATAGATGGGTCCTGTCTTTCAAGTGAAAAAGAAAATGAGTTACTTACATGTGCTTCCTTGACCAAGGGCACTGTATCGTAAACTTACCCAGCACGTCAGGTTGCCTCTGAGAGTCTTTACTGTATGTTATCCCATGTAGGAGATAAACTCTCTGAGAGTGAGTGAGATTATTTAACCCTCTCAGAGTTAATTTATTACTGGAGGATTTGTTCTATAAACAGGGTGAGCTCCCGTATTGCGTTATCGCCTCGGCACATGGCCCGGGTGTGCTGCACCCTGTGTCAGACGTATTCCTAGACCAGAAAAGACAAACGCTTCAGACAGCAAGACTCAGGGCTTTCTGAAGCATATATACTTGGTTGTATTGAAGACTTTATGGCCACTCCCATCCTGTAACATTATACCCATAGGCAGTTGGACGTAACATTTTATCAATGCCTTACGGAACTGTAATACATTCTAAATGTCTGCTGAATGCTTTGGGTTTTTTGTTTTTTTTTAACCCCTGTAGCACAATTTGATTAACCTTTCTTAACCTTTCTCAAACGGCTGTAAATGTAAATGGATGGTGTGAAATGCGGTCTTCTCTCTCTCTTTCCAGGCGGATGAGGAGAGGAACTACCATGTCTTCTACCAGCTGTGTGCCTCCTCCCATTTACCCGAGTTTAAAGCTCTGAAGCTAGGTACAACTTCAGTCAAACACATGAAGGAAAAACACCAGCACCTCACAAACCATCGTGCTGAGAAATTCTTATATAACTATTATCTTCTCTCTGGTATTTACCTTTCAGGACTCAAATGAATTGAGTCATTTCTTTGTTATTTGTGTTAACCAGGGAATTAAAGGAGCCCGCTGCCGTAATTTGCGGTAGAATTAATATGAATTCATTTTGACCTTAATGTTGACAAGCAAAACAAGCGTGTGTGTGTAGTTAAATGTCTGTCTTGCCCTAGTGTTTGATTAGCGAGTGTGTTCATGTTGGCCCAGCATGGCCACTGGGTATCAGAGCAGTCCCACTGAGTGTCAGGCTGTGCAGGTGTCTCTCTCTCTCTCTCTCTCTCTCTCTCTCTCTCTCTCTCTCTCTCTCTCTCTCTCTCTCTCTCTCTCTCTCTCTCTTTCTCTTTCTCTTTCCCTCTCCCCCTCTCTCCTACACACACTCACACACACCAAACACTGTTGGCACTGTGTCCCCTCTCACTGTCTGCCTACTCAGCTGACTTCCTGCCCAACTGGCGCCCTATTAATGGTGGTAGTGTGTATGTGCATGTGCATGTGTGTTGAGGGTGGGGGGGTGTGTGTGCGCGTGTGTGTGCATGGTGGGGGTGTTGGAGGTTATTGCCACACAATCAGGTCTCTGTTGCCAAGCAACTGGGCATGTTTCCTTAAATATCAGAAGAAAGCTTGTATTTCTTTCTTTCCTTTTTTTTTTTTTTGAGGTCCTGAATCGTTTAAACAGACACTGACTCTTGAATCAAACCGTTTCAATTTAATTAGCTCTAGCTTCACATCTGAATTCCCATTAGGAGAATGAAAGAATGAGCTTGGATGAATCTCACACCATCTCTAATGAGCAGACCAACTGTCACACTACTGGTCTCAAAATTTTACGGATATACACAGAGAATCTACCATTACAGTGTGTTATAATTATAGTTATATTATGGTATTATGGTCTGCATCTTTGATATCTGAATTCATATACAAAAGTTCATATGCATATTGTGTGCTGTTGGGGTTTATTTCTTTCTCTCACAGGCAGTGCAGATGACTTCCATTACACCAAGCAGGGACGAAACCCCGTCATCGACGGTGTGGATGATGCCAAGGAAATGTCTACGACCAGAAATGCATTCACACTGCTGGGTAAGGCACCCCAGACTCGGGCCGGGCCGGGCTGTGTATTTGGATGTTCCACTGGCGTGTGTGTTCGAGCTTGTTTGTTAAGTCCATGCCCTGCAGTTTTCTTTAAGATGGCTTGACTTATATTTGTGTCGTGGAGACATGTCTGTGTTAACTCGTGTGGTCGTGTTTACCTGTGCTGTAAAACATGTCTCGATTCCAGCCTCTTTGTTCTTTGTGAAGGCTTTTAGCTCAGAGCTGATATGCCCTCTCGTGAATTTTCTCCGCGGCAGCGAAACCGTTGCTTGCTGTGCATTTTATGACTTTCCTCGTTTTCTTCCTAAGGAATCAATGAATCGTATCAAATGGGACTCTTCCAAGTTCTGGCTGCTATCCTTCATCTCGGCAACGTGGAAATTAAAGACAGAGATTCCGACAGCAGCGTCATTCCGGTGAGTTTTGCCGTTACCTCTGCAGATCACACGACTCTTTTGACGTCGTGAACGTGAACGTGGAGACTGGCTCTAACCCCTCTGATCCATCTGGTAACACATTGGGTGACGTGACCGTGAGATGCTGGAGGTTCGCCGGTTGTTTTACAGTCTCGTTTTTCCTGGTCCAGCCCAACAACAGCCACCTGACGGTGTTCTGCGAGCTGATGGGTGTGACGTACCAGGACATGTCTCACTGGCTGTGTCATAAGAAGCTGAAGACGGCCACGGAGACGTACATCAAGACCATCCCCAAACTGCAGGCCATCAACGCCAGAGACGCCCTCTCCAAACACATCTACGCCAAGCTCTTCAACTGGATCGTCGACCACGTCAACAAAGCCCTGCACTCCGCCGTCAAACAGCACTCTTTCATCGGCGTTCTGGACATTTACGGGTGCGTGTCGTCCCATAATCCCGCTGGGCAGGGGCCCCTCGTTTAGCCCTGCTTAATATGTGTCCTCTGTGTGTTTCCAGATTTGTTTTTTTATCGTAGTAACGATCACAAAATTAGTCAATTTTCTCCTAGAAAAACACAACAAAAGAATTTTGATAGACTACCTTGGGTAGTGATGAATCATTTTCTCTGAAGCTTACATTGGGTTAAGTTGTTTTTTGGGGGTTTTTTTTACGTGGTGTGTCTGTGTGTGTGTGTGTGTCTTTATTTACCAGGTTTGAAACGTTTGAGATAAACAGCTTTGAGCAGTTTTGTATTAATTATGCCAATGAGAAACTCCAGCAGCAGTTTAACATGGTGAGTGCACTTTTGCTCCTCTTACAGTCAGTGTGTGTTTGTACATGTGCCAGCGGTATGGGCAGAACAATAGCCATCGAGATTTTATTGCCATTAATCACGCCTCACTCACTCGGTTCATGCCTTGTGTATTGATAAGAGAGAACTACACAAGAGCTGTCTCTCTCTCAGGCAGACTGGAATGTTGGGTGCAGATCTCTCTCTCTCTCTCTCTCTCTCTCTCTCTTGCTCTCTCTCTCTCTCTCTCTCTCTCTCTCTCTCTCCTTTCTCTTTCTAGCATGTTTTCAAACTGGAACAGGAGGAATACATGAAGGAGCAGATTCCCTGGACCCTCATTGACTTCTATGACAATCAGCCCTGTATAAACCTGATTGAAGCCAAAATGGGAATCTTGGACCTCCTGGATGAGGAGTGCAGGGTATGTTCCCTGTCTCCACTTACATCAGACCTGCTGTCTGTCTGCCTGTCTGTCCATCTGTATATCTGCTTCTCTCCACATTGACCTTGATTTGACTTGATTTTACCCTTTCTTCCATCCAGATGCCCAAGGGCTCAGACGACTCCTGGGCCCAGAAGTTGTATAACACCCATCTGAAGACGTGTGCTCTGTTTGAAAAACCGCGCATGTCCAACAAAGCATTCATCATTCAGCACTTTGCTGATAAGGTACCTACTGTCCCCTCCTTCATACTCTCTGCTCTTAGACACACACCCTTTTTTTTTTTTTTTTTTTTTTACATAGTTTATCTTCTCTGAAAAGGCAAGTTACATATATAAAAGAGTATGCTTGTGTGCTGTAAAAAAAAAGAAAAGGAAAAAAAAGGAAAGAAACCCAGTTATCCTTATACTCAGACACTGTGTGTTTGATGAGGGTCAGCAGTGAGCCTGCAGGTGTGAGCTCTGGTTGGCTCTGCTGTCTGTTTGTCTGATTTTGAGTAAATCACACCTATGACTTATTGAGATACAATTTAAGCTGATCCCATTTTACGTTGTCCAGTTTTAGCCCCAGTGTCAGGTTTCCCCCTGGGGGGGGGACAGAGAGGGTGGGAGAGAGTAAGAGTGTGGCACAAGAGCACACACATGTCTAACCCTTATACAAACAAACAACAAAAAAAGCGTCTCTCTCTGTAGAAGCAGTAACACTTGTGTGTGTGCTCTGACTGCAGTTGCTTGTGTTAAGCACGTCGGTTTTTCCAGGCGTATTTTCCTATATTCCAAATGCCTTGAGTTCCAGGGTTTCAGACGCTCTGACAGGCAAACAGAAAGACCTTAGCTGGACCTCAGAGTGAACACTGAAGGTCGACCGGCTCTCCGTCCAGCGTTCATGACCCGTGAGTCAGAGTGTGTTACTGCCCTCTGCATGACCGTGTGCCGTCTCTGTCTAGGTGGAGTACCAGTGCGAAGGATTCCTGGAGAAAAACAAAGACACGGTGAACGAGGAGCAGATAAACGTACTGAAGGCCAGCAAGGTGGGTCACACCCATAGTGCCACGCCCAGTCCCCTCCACACCCATAGTGCCACGCCCAGTCCCCGCCACGTCTGTAACGCACGTTTCCGTTTAGACTTGCAGTGAAGAGAGAGACAGGAGACACTGAGGAGGGTAAATGCCTGTGTCTTGTGGAGAATATTAGATATTGCGTTATTCCAGAGTTGGGGGGGGGGGGGGGGGGTTATAACAACCGTCCCTTGGAGAGGCCATGAAAGCATTTTATGGAATGGTCTAAGAGGATTTTTTTTTTTTTTTTTTTTTAAGATATGACCTTAAAAAAATAGAAGCAGGAGAAGGGAAATGTGGGTGAGGTCAAAGAGAGTAGCGCCATCTGCTGGTTGATTCATGTCTCTGCGTCAGGCTCATTCCCAGCAGCTGGGCCCTGCAGACAGCAGGACATAAGCCCATGTCAGCATTACTGCCCCTGCAGCCTGGGATGGTACGGTTCCTCTCTGCTCTTCACCGGCCACAACCTCGTGCACAGAGCTGAGCCGCCATCCCTTCGAGAATCAGAATTAGTTGCTGAAATTAATATTTTAAGACAGCGAAAGCAAAAGTTCCCCCCCCCCCCCCCGTAGCAGATGTAATGGTATTCAGAGAGTGGTGTAATAATCTTTAGAGTTACAAACCAGCCCAGACAGAGCCCTGCTGTTTTCGCCCGTTGCACAGATTTGCCTTGGAGGGGAAGAGCTGCAGTTTTTTTTTTTTTTTTCACATTCTCAGGGTACGTAGCTCCAGTCGCAGCTGTGTTCTGGCAAGATGCAGGACGAAATCTGTCATTCCTTTGGGTGTGGAACTTAACGTTGCTACCACCATTAGTATATAAGTTAAAGACACAGAGACAAGGCTTAAACTTTTACACACAACTGGCTAAGAACTGCCCCCTCACTCGCGACTGGCAAACGACACTGGTTGTATGTTAGGCCCCGTGTTAGCGATACGCGGACAAACCCTATTTAAACTCCTGTTTTTTGTTTTTTTTACAGTGACTTCAGCGAGTGAGTCATGTCCCATCGCATATAGTACCACTCAGCCATCAAACACTATTCATTTACTTTCTTTTGTGTATCTGTCCTCCCCTTGTTTGTGAATGGCTGTTAATGTTGATCTTTTGGATCTATTTAGGTATAGAAAAAAAATAATCCACCAGCTCTCTTTAAGCCCTGTCATAAAGCACGTGCTTAAATGTTTATGGATGAATGAAATACTTTAAATGGAGAGAACGTGTGAGTGTCTGTGTGTGTGAGGGGGGGAAAAAACGTATCTCTTTGAAAAGAAAGAAAAAACAAACCTGGTTTGAAAATGAAAGGTCTTCTGACTCTGTTCTGGTGATCCTCTCTCGTTTCTGTGTGTGTTTTTTTTTTTGTTTTTTTTTAAATCATAGAGGATGGAAATAACTATCTTTGGGTAAGGGCGAAAACAACTCTACGCTAACCCATAACAACCCTTACTATTAATAATGCAGAAATTCTCTCTCTCTCTCGTTGTCAGCAGTAGCTTGGCTTTATCAACATTTTTACAAGGCAATTAACGCTTTTATAATAATCTTGGGATGGTAATGTAGGCAAAAAGATCGTCTTAGTCCCTGGCTTCTTATCTAGGAACAGCTTTCCTGGAGCCTAACACTTGTCCTCACCATCATAAGAGTCTTTGTAGAACTGATCCCAGATCTGTAACGTAAAGTTGCAGTAATCAGCACATAAAGGCTCACAGAGGCCAAAGGAAGCCTGCAGTGTCAGATTCTCTTTATTAACTGTAAATTTGTAAATGTTTGAGCTTGACCTTTTATTTGTATGTTGTTGTTTTGCTGTGACACACATTGAAATGGGAATAGAAACACTGCCAGCCATGAGACATGTAACCATTCAGCGCACTGTTTTTTTTTGTTTTGTTTTGTTTTTTTACCTCTTTCCATTTGTCCCTGAGGTTCACCTGAGCTTCATTTCCCCAACATCTGTCTGTTTACACACCGTAATCTACAGGCTCCTGGGTTATCTTTGTTTAGTGAGAACAGGTCTGTGTCTTAGTGGTGGAGGACGGCACCCTGTGCAATTCACATTTATCTTGCAGCTTTACGGATCGTAGCGTAGCCTGGTTGCTTTTAGCTGGTCGCACTCAAGTTGGGGTGGGGGGGGTGGGGGTATTTAGTTATGCATCATGTGTAGTTTTGGCATTATATACATTCATTTCAGATGTATATAATGTATGAGTGAGTATGTTCTGGTTTTCTGTTTTCTTAATGTTTTTGTTTCTTTTCTCATCATTTGTGTTGTCTGTGTGTGTGTGTTGTGTCCCTTCATGACAACCTGTACCCCTGCAGAAGGTAAAACTGTGCATTCTCCTGTAATGCCGCCCTCCTTGTTTTCTCCTCTCTCTTTATCACCCTTTCCATCCCTCCTCCTGTGTGTTCCCTCTAACCCACACCATCCTGTTCCTCTGCATCATCACGGTCTCACCCCTGGCTGGAGAAAACAGGTGCATGGTGGATGAGGGGAACGGGGGGGGGGGTGTGTGTGTGTGTGAGAGAGAGAGCGAGTGTATGCATAAGCGTGTATATGTGAGAGAGAGAGTGTTTGTGTGTGTGCACGCACGTGAGAGGGTGTGTGTGTGTGGGGGAGGGAGAGTGTGTGTGTGTTCAAGAAGAAGTGTGTGTGTGAGAGAGAGAGAGAGTGGCTGTGTTGAAGAGAGTGCATGTATCTGCCCGCATGTGAGAGAGAGAGAGAGAGAGTGTGTGTGTGTATGTGTGTGTGTGTGTGTGTGTGTGC
Organism: Chanos chanos; assembly: GCF_902362185.1. Classification (NCBI taxonomy): domain Eukaryota; kingdom Metazoa; phylum Chordata; class Actinopteri; order Gonorynchiformes; family Chanidae; genus Chanos; species Chanos chanos. The sequence goes on along the minus strand of NC_044496.1, from coordinate 4,190,245 downwards.
GTGCGCGCACGCGCATGAGCGTGTGTGAGAGAGAGAGAGAGAGAGAGAGAGAGATGCTAATAGGTTTGTGTATGTGTGTGAGAGAGAGAGATGCTAATAGGTTTGTGTATGTGTGTGAGTGTGTGGTTCAGCATTTGCTCCCTCAGCATGTAGTTGCTGCTGCTGCTGCTGCTTTCTGCTTTAGAAGAAAAAAAAAAAGGAAAAAAATGTTCTGCTGATCCAATCATTTGGCGTTTAGCAAAGACAACTGCTTAACTGGTCTGAGTTTTAATGAGTCCCTGAAGAGCCCTCTTACCAAACTCTTCCCCATTGCATGTTAATTAGCATTAGCTTCCTCCAGGGCTCTAACGCGTAACCATGACGACAAAGATGACCTGAGGGGCACATGTTTGGCCTTCAGGTTTCTCTCAACAGACACCGCTGTTTACTTTTATTAGAAGTACCTTGAACCGCATGCCTTCCCGATTGAGAGTTTGATTTGGAACTGAAAATATCAGTAAATCCTTATACTAACGGAATTTTATCCAGTTACTCGGTCACACATCAGTCAAGACGATCCATAACGGCTTGTTCTCCTTGACTGAAATCATTTCGGTAACCGTGACAGTCCATCTGTGCTCACTCTACTGTCGGTCACGCTGGCAGAGCGGTGGAAAGCGCAGAGACCTGTGTGCTGTTTTATTTAGTGTGTGACTGTTCTTCGCTGGCTGTGCAGTTTGACCTGCTGGTGGAGCTGTTCCAAGATGAGGAGAAAGCCACCAGTCCGACCGGAGCCCCCACGGGGGGGCGCACGCGCCTCAGCGTCAAACCGGACAAGAGCCGACCCAACCAGACCAGCAAGGAGCACAAGAAAACCGTCGGCCTGCAGGTGAGCAGGGACGGGTTTGGCTCTCGACGCGGGCTAAGTTGTTAAATGTGCGAAAAAAAAAAAAAAAAAGCCGGCTTGCGCTGAAACGTTCCTCTGGTCTGTCTCCTTCTGCCCCCCAGTTCCGGAACTCCCTCCAGCTTCTTATGGAGACGCTGAATGCAACTACTCCTCACTATGTTCGCTGCATTAAACCCAACGACTTCAAATACCCCTTCACGTAAGCGGACGACCCCCCCCCCCCACCCCCCACCCCCCCCCCTCCCGTGCTGCGGCCTTCGGCTCTCAGATTAAGTGATTTATTTTTCAGCTTCTCGAGAGGCAGGGGTTAAAGGTCAAGTCTCTCTTTGTCCCGTCAGGACGGATTTGAAACTATACTCGATTTTCCAAAATGATTGTGTTATTTATTCCAAGCCAGAATTGATTTCCGTTTAAATCATACGAGGTCAAACAGGAATTGAATAAACACGCAGACATGTTTTTCTGTTCACGAATCAAGTGTTCTGAGATGGAATTATACTCTTGTGTTTTGGTTTGGGTTTTTTTTTTTTTTTTTTTTTTTTTTTTTTTTTTTTTTTATCTTCTCCAGATTTGACCCAAAGAGGGCAGTCCAGCAGCTCAGGGCCTGCGGGGTCCTGGAAACGATCCGCATCTCGGCCGCGGGCTTCCCGTCCAGGTACAGCGCACGCAGTTTAACACACAGCCGTTACTGCACTGTTCACCTGTGTATTTACAAAACACTCTACACTTCCGTCCGGTCACCGTCAGTCCTAACCCACACATCAGGCATATGTTTACATCATTCAGTACACAGACTAGCTACGCAGCCTCACAGCAATTGGCTCATCCGATGCCTTTGACAGACAGACATACAGACATTAGCCACAAACGTTCTGACTCAGTTGTGCTGCTCAGAGTGACTGTTGTTAAATGAGACCGGGAGAACGCGAGACACGCTGATCTGAAGTCAGTGCTGCGTTTGTGTCAGGTGGACCTATCAGGAGTTTTTCAGTCGTTATCGGGTGCTCATGAAGCAGAAGGACGTCCTGACGGACAAGAAACTCACGTGCAAGAACGTTCTGGAGAAACTGGTGCAGGTAGGCACAAAAACGTCGTGGTTTTAGTGTCGCTGTGTGTGATGGTTTGTACTGATAACTGCAAGAGAAAACCAGGACAGATCTAATTGGCTGAAGATCAAACTGAGGAATCCCACTGATTTTCTTTTATGGTTTATTCACGACTCCTGGAAAATGTCTTGTAAGATCTTGAACTCAGCCTCACTAGCACTGTTTCTTCCCTTAGTTCAGATGGTAAAGTCTAAAGCTATGTAACCTGTGAAGCTCTAGAAGGATCTAGAAGAGTCTGATACTGCAGAGACAGATGTGTGACTTAAGGACTCAGATGCATTCAGACACTCCCCCCCCCCCCCCCCCCCCCCCCCTGTGAAATTTTTCCACTTTTGAATCTCCCCAGGACCCAGACAAGTACCAGTTTGGCAAAACCAAGATCTTCTTCAGAGCCGGCCAGGTGGCCTACCTGGAGAAACTGCGAGCCGACAAGCTGCGTGCCGCCTGCATCCGCATCCAGAAGACGATCCGCTGCTGGCTGGCCCGCAAGAAGTACCTGCGCATGAAGAACGCCGCCATCACCATCCAGAGACACGTCCGCGGTTACCAGGCCCGCTGGTAAGGCCTTTGACATACCAGGTCTGACATAATCAAACAAAACAAACAAACAAAAACAGAGTACGGAGACATGACAACAGACAACGCGTCTCTGAAAATTCTCTGCTGATCATCCATTAGCGGTGGGCCTCCGCTCGTAGGTTTGGTATAAATGGAACATTGTTGTAGATCATGATTCGCTATGATGAACGGAAGCTGACTCGGACCAGTGATTAAATCATTCCCGTTTCCTGTCTCCAGCCTGGCTAAGTTCCTGCGCCGGACCCGGGCGGCGATCATCATTCAGAAATACCAGCGCATGTACGTGCAGAGAACGCGTTACAGGCGCATGCAGGCCGCTGCCCTGGCCATGCAGTGCATCCTGCGGGCATACATGGCCAGACAGCACTACAAAGCAGTAAGGATACGAAAGACAGCACGCACACGCGCACACACACACACACACACACACACACACACATAAACACACACGCGCACACACACACACATAAACACACACGCGCACACACACACACATAAACACACACGCGCACACACACACACATAAACACACACACATACACATAAACACACACACATAAACACACACACATAAACACACACACACACGCGCGCGCGCACACACACACAAACACACATAAACACACACACACACACATAAACACACACACACACACACACACACACACATAAACACACACACACACACATAAACACACACACACACACACACATAAACACACACACACACACATAAACACACACACACACACACACATAAACACACACACACACACATAAACACACACACACACACACACACACACACATAAACACACACACACACACACACATAAACACACACACACACACACACACACACACATACACACACACACACACACACACACACATACACACACATAAACACACTTAAATACACACACACACACACACTTGTCAATGCACCCTAAGAAACACAAGCCGCAGTCAGGTTTGTAGAAACTAGACACCCACCCATACCATTTGGCAAATACTAAGTGACAGAAACGTGTCTGTTCATGGGACTGTATTTTCTCACTCTGTCTCGTGTGTTGTTTATGAGGAGAAAAAAAATATCTGTTTATGTGGTGATGGACATTGTAAGTATTATAATGGAGAGATGCGTATAGTGAGGATCTTATTGGAGCAGTTAATTTTAGATACTTCATAAATTTCAGAACCATTGAGACCTCAGATGAATCCTCATGCCTGAGTTTAGTTCCAGAGAACAAGAAAAGCGAAGCAGCGTCCATTATGAAAGAGAGAGACAAAGAGAGGGAGAGAGACTGGTCTTTGAGGATGGTGGTAGAAACATGTTTGTGGCTTTACGCAGTGAAAGAGGTCATGTGACCACACAGCTCCTCCTGACTTAGGGACTGTCCCACAGACAGACAGAGACAGCTGTGAATTTCCCTTGGTCTGTTTCCATTGAATCTCTCCCTCTCCCTTTTTCTTTCTCTCTCTCTTTCTCTCTTTTTTTCTCTCTCTCTCTGTCTTTCTGTCTGTCTCTCTCTCTCACTGTGAATTTCCCCTGGTCTGTTTCCATTGAATCTCCCCCCCCCCCCCCCCCCCCTCTCTCTCTCTCTCTCTCTCTCTCTCTCTCTCTCTCTCTCTCTCTCTCTCTCTCTCTCTCTCTCTCTCTCTCCCTCTCTCTCTCCCTCTCTCTCTCTCTTGCCCTTTCCGTCCCTCATTCAGTTGTGAGTGACTGGTTAGTTTTGATCCTGTCATTAGGGGAAAGGGAAATGAATGAGAATGACACAGAGAAGAAAGGTCTGCATGGACCTCTCCACACATTCTCTCTCTCTCTCTTTTTTTAAAACCTGTAACGGACTCACCTTACACTCCATCCTCTGCCTCTACTTGCTTCTCCTGTGTCTGTTTCTAACCCTTCCTCTCTGTGCCTGTGTGTTTCTAACCCTTTGTCTCTTTGCCTGTGTGTTTCTAACCCTTTGTCTCTGTGTCTGTCTGTTTCTAACCCTTTGTCTCTGTGTCTGTGTGTTTCTAACCCTTCCTCTCTGTGTCTGTGTGTTTCTAACCCTTTGTCTCTTTGCCTGTGTGTTTCTAACCCTTTGTCTCTGTGTCTGTCTGTTTCTAACCCTTTGTCTCTGTGTCTGTGTGTTTCTAACCCTTCCTCTCTGTGTCTGTGTGTTTCTAACCCTTTGTCTCTGTGTCTGTGTTTCTAACCCTTTGTCTCTGTGTCTGTGTTTCTAACCCTTTGTCTCTGTGCCTGTGTGTTTCTAACCCTTTGTCTCTGTGCCTGTGTGTTTCTAACCCTTTGTCTCTGTGCCTGTGTGTTTCTAACCCTTTGTCTCTGTGTCTGTGTGTTTCTAACCCTTTGTCTCTGTGCCTGTGTGTTTCTAACCCTTTGTCTCTGTGTCTGTGTGTTTCTAACCCTTTGTGTTTCTAACCCTTCCTCTCTGTGTCTGTGTGTTTCTAACCCTTTGTCTCTGTGCCTGTGTTTCTAACCCTTTGTCTCTGTGTCTGTGTGTTTTAACCCTTTGTCTCTGTGCCTGTGTGTTTCTAACCCTTTGTCTCTGTGTCTGTGTTTCTAACCCTTTGTCTCTGTGCCTGTGTGTTTCTAACCCTTTGTCTCTGTGTCTGTGTGTTTCTAACCCTTCCTCTCTGTGCCTGTGTGTTTCTAACCCTTTGTCTCTGTGTCTGTGTGTTTCTAACCCTTTGTCTCTGTGTCTGTGTGTTTCTAACCCTTTGTGTTTCTAACCCTTCCTCTCTGTGTCTGTGTGTTTCTAACCCTTTGTCTCTGTGCCTGTGTTTCTAACCCTTTGTCTCTGTGTCTGTGTGTTTTAACCCTTTGTCTCTGTGTCTGTGTGTTTTAACCCTTTGTCTCTGTGTCTGTGTTTCTAACCCTTTGTCTCTGTGCCTGTGTGTTTCTAACCCTTTGTCTCTGTGTCTGTGTTTCTAACCCTTTGTCTCTGTGTCTGTGTGTTTCTAACCCTTTGTCTCTGTGCCTGTGTGTTTCTAACCCTTTGTCTCTGTGCCTGTGTGTTTCTAACCCTTTGTCTCTGTGTCTGTGTGTTTCTAACCCTTTGTCTCTGTGCCTGTGTGTTTCTAACCCTTTGTCTCTGTGTCTGTGTGTTTCTAACCCTTTGTCTCTGTGTCTGTGTGTTTCTAACCCTTCCTCTCTGTGCCTGTCTGTTTCTAACCCTTTGTCTCTGTGTCTGTGTGTTTTAACCCTTTGTCTCTGTGTCTGTGTGTTTCTAACCCTTTGTCTCTGTGTCTGTGTTTCTAACCCTTCCTCTCTGTGTCTGTGTGTTTCTAACCCTTTGTCTCTGTGCCTGTGTTTCTAACCCTTCCTCTCTGTGTCTGTGTGTTTCTAACCCTTTGTCTCTGTGTCTGTGTGTTTCTAACCCTTTGTCTCTGTGTCTGTGTTTCTAACCCTTTGTCTCTGTGCCTGTGTGTTTCTAACCCTTTGTCTCTGTGTCTGTGTTTCTAACCCTTTGTCTCTGTGTCTGTGTGTTTCTAACCCTTTGTCTCTGTGCCTGTGTGTTTCTAACCCTTTGTCTCTGTGCCTGTGTGTTTCTAACCCTTTGTCTCTGTGCCTGTGTGCTTCTAACCCTTTGTCTCTGTGCCTGTGTGCTTCTAACCCTTCGTCTCTGTGCCTGTGTTTCCGTAGCTTCTGCGCGAGCACAAGGCGATCATCATTCAGAAGATGGTGCGCGGCTGGTTGGCGCGGCAGTGGTACAAACGCTCCCTGGCCGCCATCGTGTACCTGCAGTGCTGCGTGAGGCGCATGCGCGCCAAGCGCGAGCTGAAGAAGCTGAAGATAGAGGCGCGCTCGGTGGAGCACTTCAAAAAACTCAACATCGGCATGGAGAACAAGATCATGCAGCTGCAGAGAAGGATCGACGAACAGGTAGAGCTCTCCTGGCCTCTTTAGTTAACCAACCACGTAACTGATCAAGGGTCATGTGTTCGTTATGAAGGCTTGTATGTAGTGTGCAAAAAGTGGTTACAATGTGATTGTGAGGGAGAGAAATCCCCTCTGGAAGTGATGGTGATCTTCTCATGCAGAGAGTGACGTCAGTGTTTCTGAACGTTGCTCCGCTCCGCGACCTTCAACCAGGAGCTATAACCATAAACCTGGTGCATCCAGTGGCCCCCACCCCCCAAATTATCAGTGCCCGTCAGCACGAGGGCAGTAAATTACCTCAGCAAACAAGACTCAGTCTCCCTTCGCTGCTGCAGTGGAAGGCTCTGTGTTACTGTCTGTGTGTGGGCGTGGGTGTGTGTGTGTGTGTGTGGGTGTGTGTGTGTGTGTGAGAAAACAAAGGCTCTGCCGTACGCCTCATGAGGGCTGTGGACGTTAAGCACGTGTCCTGAGGGTGCTGACCTGACGTTCTGTGTTCCGTGTGTTCTCTGTTCTTCTGCAGAACAAGGAGAACCGGGTGCTGAGCGAGAAACTGAGCGGGCTGGAGAGCACGTACACCGTGGAGAGCGAGCGTCTGCGCAGCGAAGTGTCGCGTCTGCGTGGAACAGAGGAGGAGGCCAGAAACAACGCCAACCGCATCACCTCTCTTCAGGAGGAGCTGGCCCGTCTGCGCACGGAGCTGCAGACCACACGGAACGAAAAGAAAGCCATCGAAGACTGGGCTGAGACCTACCGCGATGAGATGGAACAGGTGGATGTGTGTGTGTCTGTCTGTCTGTCTGTCTGCGTGCACACCCTTGTGCGAGCAGGTGCGTGTGTGTATGCCACTTGTCTGTGTGTACTCACATGTTTGTATGTATGTGCGCAAGTGCGTTTAAGTGTGTGTGTGTGTGCGTGCACGTGTGTGTGTGTGTGTGTGTGTGTGCGTGTGGGTGTATGTACGTGTCTGATGTATGTCTGCATGTCTCTGTGTTGTGTTCATATGTTCATAACCTGAATATGCAGAGATCCTGTAGCCTCAGCTCCTGTTCCTGGCAGACATTAGCGTCAGAAGCCCACGATTAGTTAGTCCCCTCTCTCAGCCTCCCAGACCCTAAACCTGATTTCTTAAATCATAATAAGAAGGTCCAGCTATACCAGACATTCTATGTCACAATTCAGGGCCCAAGGTGGAGCAGTGGAGTGTTGATGTTTGGAGGTCACAGGGGCTGTTACACTGCGGCAGGTGAGAAGAGCCAGAGTAGATGTGTGAGTAGTAGGCTTACAGTAGAACAGAGACATTACAGACAAACTGTCCGCTGCTCTCTGAAGCCCTTTTCATGGATTCGTCAACTCAGCAAACTTGACTGCTCATTTGTGTGTGTGTGTGTGTGCGTGCGCGCGTGTGTGTGCGTGCGTGTGCTGGCTGTGTGTGTGTGTGTGTGTGTGTGTGTGTGTGTGTGACTGACAGATGGTGTCGGAGCTGAAGGAGCAGAATGGTCTGCTGAAGAGCGAGAAGGAGGATCTGAATCGGCTGATTCAGGAGCAGAGCCAGCAGATGACAGGTGTCGTCCCCCCGCACCCACCCACACACACTCACACACAGGCCCAATCCTCCCAAAACTGCCCCCCCCCCCAACCTCTGTCACTACTCCTCATCCTCATATGCTAACACCTCACTCAGGGGTCTAACAGCACATCCATTTATATCAAACTGTGTGGTACACATTTAAACCCACAGTGTTTTAAGGCAGGAAAATGTTAATACAGTGTGTTAAATGACAAATGACACACAGCTTGTGAGGTCATTTTCACATTTGTGTGTGTTTGTACACACCAAACTATGCATGTGTGGTGTTTACTGTTATAGTATGATTATGCAGCTCCTAGTAAACATTTAGCTTCTCTTACAAATTGATGTGTAAAATGGGAGAAAAAATCTGACTTTTACAGCGAATGACCACGTCTTTTCCGTGTAATAAGCACAGAGATGCTGGTTAGAGGATTTAAATATTGCATTTAGAGTCGCATAATGTATTCCCTGTGAAAAATTCCAGTTTCAGTTTGTCGTTATTAAAAATGCATTGGCTGTTTCTAGAGAACTGTCTGTAAATTGCCTTAGCCACTGATCTCAGATCTTTACTGTGAGCGCAGTTTGACATTGCGTGAGCGCGGTTTAACTCCGTGTGAGCGCGGTTTAACTCTGTGTTAGCGCGGCTCAACTCTGCGCTAGCACGGCTTAACACTATGCGAGGTGCGGTTTAGCGCCGCGTGAGCGCGGTTTAACTCTGCGTGAGCGCGGTTTAGCGCCGCGTGAGCGCGGTTTGACATTGCGTGAGCGCGGTTTAGCGCCGCGTGAGCGCGGTTTAACTCTGCGTGAGCGCGGTTTAACTCTGCGAGAGCGCGGTTTAACACTGTGTGTGTCTCTGTGACAGAGAAAATGGCCAAGGCTCTGCAGCAAGAAACACAGCAGCTGGAGAACGAGCTGAACGAGGAGAGATCTCGCTACCAGAACCTCCTGACAGAGCACCTTCGCCTGGAGGAACGCTACGACGACCTCAAAGAGGAGATGACCCTCAATGTGGTGAGAGAGAGAGAGAGAGAGAGCGAGAGAGCGAGCTTCACATTCACGCTACATACTACACCATCTCCCCTCGGGGATAGTTCCTCTCAGAGTTCTGGAACTAAAGTGTGATCTCTGCTCCACAGAACATTCCCAAGCCAGGCCACAGGCGCACAGACTCCACCCACAGCAGCAACGAATCGGAAAGCACCTACACCTCCGAGTTGGTGGAGTCCGAAGAAAGCTCCCGAGGAGGGGAGGTGAGAGTACAGAGAGAGAATTATGACGATGTCTTGTCCTCCGAGCACGGCACGGTCTATGGTAGAACCAAGACGGAGAGCTTTTTTTTTTTTTTTCTTTTTTTTTTTTAAAACGTACTTCACCACTTGGAGTATGTTTTATGAGCGTCGGGCGAGTACAGAAATAGTGTATAATGATTTATGAGATCATTTGCAAACTGATGTTGTTGTGTTGTGATGTCATTCTTTTGTTTTGTTTTTTTTTTCCTCCTCTGTCCCTCCCAGGCTGCTCTGGACATGTCTCTGTTCCTGAAGCTACAGAAGAGAGTGATGGAACTGGAACAAGAAAAACAGTCGCTGCAGAACGAGTTGGACAAAAGAGAGGAGCAGTTTCAGCGGGCTAGAGCCAGGGTACAGTACAGACTGACCTGTCCTTTATGACTAAACCCACACCACAGCTAATCCAGGGTACAGTACAGACTGACCTGTCCTTTATGACTAAGCCCACACCACAGCTAATCCAGGGTACAGTACAGACTGACCTGTCCTTTATGACTAAACCCACACCACAGCTAGAGCCAGGGTACAGTATAGACTGACCTGTCCCCCATGACTAAACCCACACCACAGCTAGAGCCAGGGTACAGTATAGACTGACCTGTCCTTTATGACTAAACCCACACCACAGCTAGAGCCAGGGTACAGTACAGACTGACCTGTCCTTTATGACTAAACCCACACCACAGCTAGAGCCAGGGTACAGTATAGACTGACCTGTCCTTTATGACTAAACCCACACCACAGCTAATCCAGGGTACAGTATAGACTGACCTGTCCCCTATGACTAAACCCACACCACAGCTAGAGCCAGGGTACAGTATAGACTGACCTGTCCTTTATGACTAAACCCACACCACAGCTAGAGCCAGGGTACAGTATAGACTGACCTGTCCTTTATGACTAAACCCACACCACAGCTAGAGCCAGGGTACAGTATAGACTGACCTGTCCTTTATGACTAAACCCACACCACAGCTAGAGCCAGGGTACAGTATAGACTGACCTGTCCTTTATGACTAAACCCACACCACAGCTAATCCAGGGTACAGTATAGACTGACCTGTCCCCTATGACTAAACCCACACCACAGCTAGAGCCAGGGTACAGTATAGACTGACCTGTCCTTTATGACTAAACCCACACCACAGCTAGAGCCAGGGTACAGTACAGACTGACCTGTCCTTTATGACTAAACCCACACCACAGCTAATCCAGGGTACAGTATAGACTGACCTGTCCCCCATGACTAAACCCACACCACAGCTAGAGCCAGGGTACAGTACAGACTGACCTGTCCTCTATGACTAAACCCTCACCAGAGCTAATCCAGGGTACAGTACAGACTGACTTGTCTTCTGTGACTAAACCCACACCACAGCTAATCCAGGGTACAGTACAGACTGACCTGTCCTTTATGACTAAACCCACACCACAGCTAATCCAGGGTACAGTACAGACTGACTTGTCTTCTGTGACTAAACCCACACCACAGCTAATCCAGGGTACAGTATAGACTGACCCGTCCTCTATGACTAAACCCTCACCACAGCTAATCCAGGGTACAGTACAGACTGACCCGTCCTTTATGACTAAACCCTCACCAAAGCTAATCCAGGGTACAGTACAGACTGACCTGTCCTTTATGACTAAACCCTCACCAAAGCTAATCCGGGATGTAAAATACTATTCTTTTCCTCCTAAGTACCAGTTTATTTATTTTATATCAAGGATAAACTTCTCAGAGTCACAGAGAGAATAACAGTGCCTTCAGTTGTGTAATTATAAATAGTATGTGCTTGTCATCTTTTTCTTCTGAAAACAATTCCTGTTCCGTCTTAATCTCAAACCTGTGTTTTGTGTTTCCGTTTCCTCTGGTCGTAAGGACGATGAGGAGCATAAGAAGGCACGCAGTGCAGAGCTGGAGTACGAGTCTCTTAAGGTACGAAGGTCTGGGCTGTCTGCCCACAGACTGGTCCCTCATTAACCCCCTGGCATTTCTCCCACGCCAGTCAGTCTGCTCTTGTTCCACATCCCCACCTCAGACTGTCTCAGTGTAACCGAAGGACTTGAGACTGTTTCCCTGTGGGCTCTGAAGTGGTTTTTCACCACAATATCCACCGTTCTTCTGTTTCACTGAGGCCTGGGTGCGCGCCCGCATCTCACGTACAGGAAAAGCTTTTCAAAGGCTGCAGGCACTCATTCATAAAGAGAGAGCTTTCTTTTAACGATCAGGTTTTCAGACAGACTTTCCATCTTACTCCACTGGCCATCTCTCTCTCTCTCTCTCTCTCTCTCTCTCTCTCTCTCTCTCTCTCTCTCTCCTTCTCTCTCTCTCTCTCTCCTTCTCTTTCTCCCCCTCTCCCTCTCTCTCCCTCTCTCTCTCTCTCTCTCTCTCTCTCTCTCTCTCTCTCTCTCTCTCTCACTCTCACTCTCTCTCACTCTCTCTCTCTCTCTCTCTCTCTCTGTCTCTCTCTCACCCCTCCCTCTATCTCTCTCTCTCTCTCTCTCTCCCTCCCTCCCTCTCTCTCATCCCCTCTCTCTCTCTCTCTCTCTCTCTCACTTTCTACTGTGCTTTGTCGTTTGTAGCGCCAGGAGCTGGAGTCGGAGAACAAGAAGCTGAAACACAATCTGAACGAGATCCGGCAGTCCCTGAGCGGGAATGCCGGTGCCGGCTCGGCCGCCCCGGGCTCTCCGTCTTACAAGGTGCTCCTGGACCAGCTCAACTCCTCCAACGAGGAGCTGGAAGTCCGCAAGGAGGAGGTGCTGATCCTGCGCTCCCAGCTGGTTAGCCAGAAGGAGGCCATGCAACACAAGGTAAGAGGACGGGCTCCGTCAGACGCGCCATCACTCAGCACCGCGCTGTCATGTGACTGACCCCTTCAGACCGACTGTCCTTAAGCCCCACCCACCTCCTCGTGACATCACAAAAGCCCGAGTCACAAAACACAGCACAAACTCTCTCTCCTGCATTCTGATCAGCTCTGTGCACTTCTCACTCCGTGGATTTGCGATTCGATTCCTCTGGTGAAACACCATCTTACAGGTCTAGATCTAGAACTTTACCAGTCTTAATTTAACTCTCTTAAGAGTGTTTTTCGTTATAGGTCAGATGAACTCTTCCGCAGGGTCGTATATAATGAATATTTACTGCAGGGTAAAGTATTTCATAAAGCAGGATTTCAAGCAGAAGTTGTTCAGTGGGAAAATGGATTAGGATCACTGCTATTGGAGTGTCTTGACTTTCATTTGTCTTTGTCAGCTGACTGGATAACTTACCCAAACATACATATGCATGGAGTAACAAAAAGATTGTTCTGTAATGGTCATTGTCCCATGTCTCTCACTAATGTCTTTTTTTTTAAACTTGTCTCTGTCCCCTTCTTTCCTTTTTCACAATGCCTTCACGTGAAGGATGAAAAGGTACAGCCTGTTTTCTCAACCCTCCACCCCACCCCCCCACCCCCCACACTGCCTGCTCTGGACTGTAACCACGGCCACATGCTCCTCTGTTTTTATCGCGACACTCACGTCTGCCGTGTGTTTGTGTATGTGATAAACATGTATGTCCATGAGGGAATTAGAGTGAAGTGCTTAGATTAGCTCCTCCATTATCACAAAGAAGCACTCAGAGTAAACAGACAGATGCATCATTTGCTGCCTGCTGCCAGGGCAGTGTTTTAAAGGTCACGAATCATGATGGTTTTCACATGGAGCCTGGTTGAATTGACCGCGCTGATCGCGGTCTCTCTCTCTTTCTCTCTATCTCTGTGTCTCTGAGCAGGAGACCATGACCGAGCCAATGCACTATGTGGAGGATGTTCAGAAGATGAAGGATGCTGGGGAGATTACCCAGGCTTACATGGGCCTCAAAGACACCAACAGGTACCTCCAGCAGTGGGCATCTCTCTCTCTCTCTCTCTGTCTATATCTCTCTCTTTCACACTCTGTCTATCTCTCTCCAGGCTTACATGGGCCTCAAAGATGCCAACAGGTACCTCCAGCAGTGGGCATCTCTCTCTCTCTCTCTCTCTCTCTCTCTCTCTCTCTCTCTCTCTCTCTCTGTCTATATCTCTCTCTCTCTCTATCTCGTTCTAACTCCCTCACTCAGTCGCTCACTCGCACACTCACTCAATCAGGCCTTGACTGAACAAGCTGATCTTCAGTCGGACAGGAAATGCACGCCTGTTTACAGAATCAGACGTGCAGAACTCTCAGTTTGATTATGTTAACTGTTTTTACTCCAAAATTTTCTCGTACTGAGTGAATGTGAAGCAGATGTTTTCTCATAGCTGTGTCGTTAGCTAGGCCTGAGAGAGCTTGTCATTATGAGAAGGCAGTCAGTGAGTGAGTGAGTCCAAACTGGAGGTACTGACAGAGTAAAAGAATCAAGCAGAAAGCTGCAGGATGTTCTAGCAGCAGACACACACACACTCACACTCATACACACCCATGGTCACACACACATACACACTCATACACCCTCATACACATCCATGGGCACACACACACACTCAACACACACACACTGTAGGAGATGTCAAGTGTGCTGCAGCTTTTCTGTTCTGTTCTGTTCTGACATAGTCGGACTCAGAAACATCTGTCGTGTTGAAGTCTTTGATCTAGCTCATTCAACCTGTGTGTCTCACTTCCCATAAATCACAGCACATAGTCATGTTCTGCCAACAGCTCCACTACATTACTGTTTTATGTGTCAAATCGCACAATTTTCTGATCGCTTTGGAGAAGAACTGAAATCTCCTAGTGGAGGTTCAGCGTGAAACTGAACGCCTTTCTCTGCCCCGCCCAGATCGCCCAGGTTTTTACGCAGGCCGCTCGAAGTGAACGAGCTGGTGAATAGACTGAGGTAACTTCTGATTGGCCAGGCGTCGTCTGAGGGGGCGGAGTGCATGACTGCACAGTTCCTTTTTTTTTGTTTTGTTTTGTTTTTTTTTTGCACGGCAGTGAACCAACAGTGTTTCTGTCCTGCACTGATAGGCCTAACCCAGGAGTCCATAGCCAGCCTAGAGCTCTCGCTGAGAGAAACGCCCACTAACAAGCATGGAGAATGTTCCATTTGAAACAACAGCTCTGGCAACCAAAGAATGGCTTCTCTCCTTCAGTTCAGACTAACCTTCAGACAGTATCATTCGAGGTTAGATAACACTGATCGTGATTATAATTAATCTTGTTTTACAGAGCTCTCTCTGTTGTTGGAGAGAGAGAAAAAAAATAACAGAACAGAGGATGACTTTGTAATGTATAAGTATTACTAATAACATGCATGTTTTAGAGGAGTTTTCGTGGAGTAGAGGTTGGTGTTGTGATGGTAAGGGAGCTGGTTTGGAGGTTTGTGGATTGTCTGCATAGGTTCCTGACCCTTTGTTAAACCATGTGTAGTGACCGGTTAGTCTCTTTGCTGTGTGCTGTGAAGTAGCAGGACTGCAGTTAGGGGAAGTTTGGGGAATGTGGTCCAATCAGCAGGAAGGGAAAAGATCTGCTGCAGAAGCTTCTAACCAGCATGACGGCATGCGATACAAGCTCTCTGCAAAACAAACAAACAAACAAACAAACATGCGCTTCAGAGACGGCCCACGCGAGAGCCCGCTAACGACGGCTTTCGGGATGTCTCGGCCCTTCGTTAGGTCATTTTGATGACTTTGTTGCTCGTGCTGTTATTGTTTTCTTTACAGATACACTGTGTTTTTTTTTGTTGTTGTTGTTTTTTTATCTGGGGGGTATTCTAGAAAGCGAGTTTCGTAAAAACTCATTTAACTCAGAGGAAGTAATAAACCTCGTAACAGATGAGCACTACGGCTTGGCTTCATTTTCATAGCAAAACGAAGCCGTAGGGCTCTTCTGTTAGGAGGTTTATTACTTCCTCTGAGTTAACTCAGAATTTATCACTAAACCTGCCTTCTGGAACACCCCCCCCCCTCCTCCCCAGTCTCTTTATTCAGCTCTGTCCATGTTTATCATAAATCAGTTAGATTTATCTCTTTGTTTCCAGACTGTTATTGATCCTTGTCCTCTCAAAGCGAGCAGACTTTGTTTTAGTCTTTCAAGCCACTCAGAACTTCTTCACATGTCTTTTATATGTCTGTTGACCTCACCCCTTCATCCACACCCCACCCCTCCCCCCTCACTCACCCCCATCTCTCTTCTGTGTTGCCTTTTTTTTGTTTCTCCCTTTTTTGTGTTTTTCTGTTTTGCCTGTCAGATCCCCCATCCCAGACCTCCATAAACTGAATGAGGATGGAGAACTATGGCTGGTGTATGAGGGCTTAAAGGAGACCAACAGGTTATCTGTGTTTCAGAGGAGTGTGTGTGTGTGTGTGTGTGTGTGTGTGTGTGTGTGTGTGTGTGTGTGCATGTGTACATGAAAAACAAAGAATGTATGGGTTCTACCCTCTTCTCTCTCTCTCCATCCATCCTCCTTTTGACCTCTCTACTTCAACTTTCAGTTTTCAGATGCTTTTCACTAACCTCAGTTACTCATTTTTACAGAGACGTGTGTAGTGATAGTGGTGATTTTTTTTTTAATTATTTAAAGTGTGCACATTAACAAATTGCAGTGTTTTACTGCCTAATTAATAAACCCGTATGTTTTCACGTACTACCTGTACTCACTCTCTCGCCTGCCGGTAGGCTGATTCACATGTTAATGGTTTTAGCTCATCGCTAGTCGTAGCGGTGTATGTAAATTGCGTTGTCTTACCAAAGGTAGATAGATAAAGGTTTCACACGGAATGTACAAACTTAAGTGTTTTAAATGAACGTAGCAGACGACTCACTCTGCCTGTGTATTGACTCAGACTGATAAACCCACACGATATTTGAAAAGTAAATCGTGACGTTTCGTGAAGCGAGTAAAGCAAAACATTCGAGAAAGAGAAATAGTCTACACAAAAATATAGCCTCCTAGATGTCACTCAAATTCAATATTTTTCCCCTTTTTTGTCCTTATATTTTGGTGAAAAAACAGTTTCAGCACTCAAGACATTCCTCATTCTGTTAACAGTGCGGTATGATAAACACCCTCTTAAAATGAACAAGCGCCAACTTGACTGACAACAAGTCAGCCAATCAGGTGCTGCGCAGAAACTTCCTCCAGTACTGAACTTCTGAGTAATGGACTCAGTCATTGAGTTTTGGACTATTTCTCTTTCACCGTCAGTACCGCTCTAGCAGCAACGTTTAGGCAAAGCAAACACGTTGGCATTTCTTTAGTTTGATTTGAAGTCCGGCTGCATGCTCTGTGCCCATTGGCTGGCTGACACGCTGACATGTGTGAGCTGTGCGGCAACGGAGAAGCTGATTGGAGCAGAGCTAAGGCTGAAGGGGTGTGAGGCATGTTCCCCAGCCTATGCTTCAGTTCTGGCAGCTACACGACATGCTGATGTGACATTTACTGCAGGTCTCTTCAGTCTCCAATCGCTGACTGTCTCCCCTCTTCTCTTCCGGTCTTTCGTTTCCTAACTCTCTCTCTCTCGCTCGCTCTCCGTTTTTCAGACTGTTGGAGTCCCAGCTGCAGGCGCAGAAGCGGAGTCACGACAACGAGGTGGAGGTGCTGCGTGGGGAGCTGCAGAGCATGAAGGAGGAGAACAACCGACAGCAGCAGCTCCTGGCCCAGAACCTCCAGCTGCCCCCGGAGGCGCGCATCGAAGCCAGCCTCCAGCACGAGATCACACGCCTGACCAACGAGAACCTGGTGGGTGTCCATGCATCCACATGCGCGCATACACACACACACACACACACACACACACACACACACATATGCATACATGCACGCACACACACACACACACACACTCTCTCTCTCACACACACCATCACACGCCCACACACTCACAATCAAACTCTACACAAACCTCCTGCTCTGTGCAGCCCACTGTTTATATAGACGTGGGCTGAAACCATTGTAATAACATTCCATGGAAGCTTTAGAAATAACAGTGTCTTGGTTGGCTAGGTGAAGATTTGGATTGAATGTCCATCATACTGGGAGTGTATGCTGTAGAACAGTGTCCTTTTTCGGCCAAAAAGGCAACAGTTAGGAACAAACTTAAAAGACTGAGTCAAATTTTATGACAGCTTATGTATGCTCACACTCAGTGACCAGAAAGAACCTGCATCTGTGTGTTTGTGTGTTCTGAAGAGCTTAGAGACATAGAGCTGTGTGTTAGGGTCAGAGCTGTGTGTCAGGGTCAGAGCTGTGTGTTAGGGTCTTCCCTCTTTCAGAGGTATTCATTTCTCTGGCTCTCACCTCACAGGAAAGTCTTCAAACTGACGACCCAAAGAAATTTCGAATCTGCCGACTCAACGTTTTACGGCGGATGATTGTATGTAGTGGTGTGTGTGTGTGTGTGTGTGTGTGTGTGTGTGTGTGTGTGTGTGTGTGTGAGAGAGAGAGTGTGTGCGTGAGAGAGAGAGTGTGTGTGTGTGAGAGAGTGTGTGCGTGAGAGAGAGAGTGTGTGTGTGTGAGAGAGTGTGTGTGTGTGTGTGTGTGTGTGTGTGTGTGCGTGAGAGAGAGAGTGTGTGTGTGTGTGTGTGTGTGTGTGTGTGTGTTTTGCACGTGTGTGAGCACTAACTGTGTGGCACAGCCTTGTGCAGGATTCTTCGAGTTGTGACTCTAACTCTGTACGCAGTGTGTCCTAACTCACGGAGGCCAAATTTGTTGTGCACTCTTTCTTTCTCTAATCACTGACACTGGGTGATGGAAGCACAGTTTGAACGGGTGCATTTTCACCCTTATCCTGAGCCCCTGCCTTATAACTAATAATGACTACAAGTATTTTGTCACAAAACAACAGTTTCTGTCATTCTCAACAAAGGCACTTTAAACACCTCATGCCTAGTAACTGACTTGGGAAGTTAAGGAACAATGTCATGTCATTTCATATGACGTTGTTCCAAGTACTGTTTAATATGGAATACTACACAATATAGAAGCTTATAGAATTTAATATCTCATCAAACCTATCAAGGTGCCCCCCCCCCCCTCCCCCGCCCAGCCCCTATAGAATAATGTGGAAAACCTATGTTTGTGATTTGGTGAAAAACTTGGATGACCAGAGGCTTTGTTTCCATCCGCCCAGCTAAGAGAGAGCTTAAATTTGCTCCCCCTGTCTTAGACTCAATCAGAAGATTTTTTTTAACCTGCTTCAACGCCAATGACAGATCCTGATGCACTAAAAACATGTTCACTGCCCCTGATACCCCCCCCCCCCAGAGTCTCAGACGCTCATGTTACGCCCTGGTCTTTGTCTAATTCTCGATCTCGGTCCACCTCTCTCCGCAGGATCTCATGGAGCAGCTGGAGAAACAGGACCGAACTGTCCGCAAACTCAAGAAACAGCTCAAGGTTTTTGCCAAGAAGATCGGCGAACTGGAAGGTAAACGGACGTGAAGGCGTCCGACTGTGGTCGACTGGCGTTGCTTTTGCAGCCGTCTGTTTGTTTGTTTGTTTGTTTGTTTGGGGACGCCAGGTGAAACTCTTTGTCCCTGTGTGCCGTGCAGGAGGGCAGGTGGAGAACATCTCTCCGGGTCAGATGGTGGATGAGTCCATACGGCCGGTGAACATCCCACGGCGGGAGAAAGACTTCCAGGGAATGCTGGAGTACAAGAAGGAGGACGAGCTGAAGCTGGTCAAGAACCTCATCCTGGGTGAGAGCATGGGATCCTGGGTGGCAGACATGCTTAGCATTACCACGTAAAAACAATAAAGGGAGTTTGAGACCTGTGTGTGTGGTGTTTTTGTTGTTTGGGGCAGGTTTTTAAAGGAATGAGATTGAGTCAAATGGTAAAGATGGAAGACAAAGTAAAGTATTCACCCGTGCATAAAAATGTAATGGTTGTTCTTTTCTCATTTTCTGTTTTGTGTGTGTGTATGTGTGTGTGTGTGTGTAACGCCACAGAGCTGAAGCCCAGAGGTGTTGCAGTAAACTTCATCCCTGGTCTGCCTGCCTACATCCTCTTCATGTGTCTGCGTCACGCCGACTACGTCAACGACGATCAGAAAGTGCGTTCGCTGCTCACCTCCACCATCAACAGCATCAAGAAGATCCTCAAGGTAGGAAAACCACCCGCAGCGTGGATAACACAGTGTTTTACACACGTCATGTGACCGGGAGACATGCTTTTAGCCATGTTCTCAGCAGCGAATCAAAAACGTTTGTTTGTTTGTTTTGACAGAAAAGAGGGGATGACTTTGAGACCGTGTCGTTCTGGCTCTCAAACACTTGCCGTTTTCTGCACTGTCTGAAGCAGTACAGTGGAGATGAGGTGAGACGTCAGCCACGCCCATCTCTCCTGCTCCCCACCACCAGGCCACGCCCAACTTAGACCTAGACTGCTTTTATTGTCATTTCCACATATGCATGACTCATACATACAGGGGAACGAGACTGCATTACGCAAAGACCACAGTGCCACATAAAAACAAATAACAAATAAATACTACATAAAAGAAATAAATAACGCACAATAAATACTGAGGACAACTAAAAAAAAAAAAAAAAAGAAGCATTGAGTAATAAATATGACAACAGAAAGTACTGAGTAAAGAGTAAAACTTCTACAACATACAGTATTTAAAAAAAAAAACAAAACTACATATTACTAACTAGATATAACAAGTACACCTGACACGGACAGTGAAGCGTCTGACTCACACACTTTCATATATCAGCGTGAAACCAGCCCTGTGTTGTGTTTGTGTGGTTTTATTTTTTTATTGCCTGCCACACATGAACATAAATAAATCTCTTCCCTGTTTATGTTTTGTGTGCGATTTTTCTTAGCAATTCATGAAGTTCAACTCGACCAAGCAGAATGAGCACTGCCTGTCCAACTTTGACCTGGCCGAGTACAGGCAGGTCCTCAGTGATCTAGCCATTCAGATCTATCAGCAGCTCATTAAATGCATGGAGAACATCCTACAGCCCATGATCGGTAAGACGCCTCTCTCTCTCTCTCTCTCTCTCTCTCTCTCTCTCTGTCAGCCTCTCTCTCTCTCTCTCTCTCTCTCACCCTCTCTCTCTGTCAGCCTCTCTCTCTCTCTCTCTCTCTCTCTCTCTCTGCCTGCCTTTCTCTCCCTCCTGTTGGTCAAAGTGAATGTCTCTCTCTGTCTGTAGATGTAATTCCTTTGTTTATGTAACGGGATCACATCAGCAGACTGCTCTGGGTTTTTTGGGGGGTTTTTTCCCTGCTCTTCCCTGCTTTCAATCTCTGTCTGTCTGTCTGTCTGTCTGTCTATCTACCCATCTATTCTAAGAAAGAAAGAATCAGTGAAAGAAAGAAGTAGTTAGTGTATGTGTGTGTGTAAAAGAGAGAGAATGAGGGGGAGAGAGAGAGATTTGTGTGTATAGACACAAACATAAACATACACACACTGTAAAAGTCTGATCAGATGTAACTGGTGTGTGTTTACTGGTGTGTAATGGTCTGATCCTGAGGTAACTGGTGTGTGTTTACTGGTGTGTAATGGTCTGATCCTGATGTGACTGGTGTGTGTTTACTGGTGTGTAATGGTCTGATCCTGATGTGACTGGTGTGTGTTTACTGGTGTGTAATGGTCTGATGCTGATGTCACTGGTGTGTGTTTACTGGTGTGTAATGGTCTGATGCTGATGTCACTGGTGTGTGTTTACTGGTGTGTAATGGTCTGATGCTGATGTAACTGGTGTGTGTTTACTGGTGTGTCGTGCAGTCTCGGGGATGCTGGAGCATGAGACCATTCAGGGTGTGTCTGGACTGAAGCCCACGGGCCTGAGGAAGAGGACGTCCAGTATCGCGGACGAAGGCACCTACACGCTGGACTCCATCCTGCGTCAGCTCAACTCCTTCCACTCCATCATGTGTCAGCACGGCACCGACCCTGAGCTCATCAAACAGGTCGTCAAGCAGCAGTTCTACATCATCGGCGCTGTCACCCTCAACAACCTACTGCTCCGCAAGGACATGTGCTCCTGGAGCAAAGGCATGCAGATCAGGTACTGCATCAGTTACACACTGCACGTACACTGTCAGGCACTGCATCCGTTACACACTACACATGCAGATCAGGTACTGCATCAGTTACACACTGCACGTACACTGTCAGGCACTGCATCCGTTACACACTACACATGCAGATCAGGTACTGCATCAGTTACACACTGCACGTACACTGTCAGGCACTGCATCAGTTACACACTACACATGCAGATCAGGCACTGCATCCGTTACACACTACACATGCAGATCAGGCACTGCATCAGTTACACACTACACATGCAGATCAGGTACTGCATCAGTTACACACTGCACGTACACTGTCAGGTACTGCATCAGTTACACACTGCACGTACACTGTCAGGCACTGCATCAGACACACTACACATGCAGATCAGGTACTGCATCAGACACACTACACATGCACTGTCAGATACTGCATCAGACACACTACATATACACTGTCAGGTACTGCATCAGACACACTACACATGCACTGTCAGATACTGCATCAGACACACTACATATACACTGTCAGATACTGCATCAGTTACACACTACACATGCACTGTCAGGCACTGCGTCAGTTACACTACATATACACTGTCAGATACTGCATCAGACACACTACATATACACTGTCAGATACTGCATCAGACACACTACACATGCACTGTCAGATACTGCATCAGACTCACTACATATACACTGTCAGATACTGCATCAGACTCACTACATATACACTGTCAGATACTGCATCAGTTACACACTACACATACACTGTCAGATACTGCATCAGACATAAACACATACACTGTCAGGTACTGCATCAGTTACACACTACACATACACTGTCAGATACTGCATCAGACATAAACACATACACTGTCAGATACTGCGTCAGACACACTACACATGCACTGTCAGGCGCTGCGTCAGACACACTGCACATACACTGTCAGGCGCTGCGTCAGACACACTGCACATACACTGTCAGGCACTGCGTCAGACTCACTACATATACACTGTCAGGCACTGCGTCAGACTCACTACATATACACTGTCAGGCACTGCGTCAGACTCACTACATATACACTGTCAGGCACTGCGTCAGACTCACTACATATACACTGTCAGGCACTGCGTCAGACTCACTACATATACACTGTCAGGCACTGCGTCAGACTCACTACATATACACTGTCAGGCACTGCGTCAGACTCACTACATATACACTGTCAGGCACTGCGTCAGACACACTACATATACACTGTCAGGCACTGCGTCAGACTCACTACACATGCACTGTCAGGCACTGCGTCAGACTCACTACATATACACTGTCAGGCACTGCGTCAGACTCACTACACATGCACTGTCAGGCACTGCGTCAGACTCACTACATATACACTGTCAGGCACTGCATCAGTTACACACAACACATACACTGTCGGGTATTGTCAGTTACACTACATATACCCTGTTAGGCGCTGCGTCAGTTACATTACATATACACTGCATTAACTGTGTGGTCTGGTGTTTGTCACAGGTACAACGTGAGTCAGCTGGAGGAGTGGCTGAGAGACAAGAACCTGATGAACTGTGGGGCCAAAGAGACGCTGGAGCCTCTGATCCAGGCGGCACAGCTCCTGCAGGTCAAAAAGAAAACGGACGAGGATGCTGAGGCTATCTGCTCCATGTGCAACGCTCTGAGCACAGCACAGGTAAAACAGCACAGGTCATACACAGCGTTCGCTTCTACACACATGCATTCACCTACGCACAGGTCAAACAGCACGGCACAGGTCAAACAGCACGGCACAGGTAAAACAGCACAGCACAGGTCATACACAGCGTTCGCTTCTACACACATGCATTCACCTACGCACAGGGAAAACAGCACAGCACAGGTCATACACAGCGTTCGCTTCTACACAGATGCATTCACCTACGCACAGGTCAAACAGCACGGCACAGGTCAAACAGCACGGCACAGGTCAAACAGCACGGCACAGGTCATACACAGCGTTCGCTTCTACACACGTGCATTCACCTACGCACAGGTAAAACAGCATGGGACAGGTCAAACACAGCATTCACTTCTACACAGGTGCCTTCACCTACGCACAGGTAAAGCACCACATTCAGCTCTATGTAACAGGGGTCATGTGGTCAGATGAAGGAGGACACACTGACAAGAGCATTAGATTTCTGTTTTGATTTATTCTGTGGAATAACCAGAACAGACAGATGACGAAACGTTTCCTGGATGTGTGTACGACTGCAATCTGCTCAGGTCTCCAGTGAAGGAAGTCAGTTCTTTCTTTCCCTTTGTATAAACAAACCACCAGAATATAAATGACAAAATAAAACAGACATTTAGTTGTCTATTTGTCATTTAATTAATGACTCCTGCAAAACCTGGATGCCATGGGGTTACTTTGTAATATGTACATACATCACAATACACTGCATTTTACAACTTTGCAAGTGTTTATTTCTTCACAATCATATCCAAGTTGTCAAACTTCGTGACCTGCCGGAGGTAAGGGGTAGCATCAACGTCAGTGAGAGCAGATTGTTATTCCACAGTTCGTCCAGCAGGTGTCAGTATTTGAATAACATCATTAGCAAATAAACACGCAGAACATAAATGTAACAATCACCAAAAAAGCTCTGTCTTTACTTCTCAGGACTGCGGTGCAAAAATGATCAATACTGTCTTCTCTCTCTGTCTCTCTCTCTGTCTCTCCAGATTGTGAAGGTGCTGAACCTGTACACACCGGTTAACGAGTTTGAGGAGAGGGTGTCGGTAACATTTATTCGAACCATACAGGTGAGTGGCTTAAACATTCACAGGCGCCTTTCCTCCTGCCAGCCTGTGGGGTGTTTTCCCAAACCTGCGCTCTGACCATCTGTGCCTGTGTGTGTGTGTGTGTGTGTGTGTGTGTGTGTGTGTGTGTGTGTGTGTGTGTCTTTATCCCACAGAACCGCTTACGAGACCGGATAGAGTCCCCGCAGCTCCTTATGGACACCAAGCTCATTTATCCTGTCACATTCCCGTTTAATCCCTCCTCCCTGGGCCTGGAGACCATTCAGATTCCCGGCAGTCTCAACCTGGGCTTCCTCACTCGTGTGTAGACCTGTCAATCACAGCCATGTCATTCACACAAACACACACACACACGCACACACTCACACAAATACACACACTCACACACACATCAGGTACAAGGAGCAAAAAAAATATTAAAAAAAAAAAAAGTAAAATTATAAAAAAAAATCCACAAACATAATCAAAGAGAATGCAATGGTACAGACTCTTATCATCTCACCCAACGTCAACAAATATATCTCGTATCGTTTTCTGTTTTTATTTTATTAGAGAGATGGATTATTTTGAATTATGAATCGCTTTTTGCTGTGCTGCTCCCGGGCAGGAATGTAACCGGTACAGCGAGACGGGTGTTATCCGAGCTGAACTCGCTCCCGGAGCGGTCTGCTCTTCACTCCGTTACGATGCATTTATCGACAACACACTCAAAACCTAGTACTGTGGCCCAGGTCTGTACCATTTATCTTAGACATATATAAATAACTAGAAATATATTATATCATTGCTAGGATAGGATTTATTGCTTTTAATCTTCTAAAACCTTATTTTTATTCTGAATATCTCACTCATCAATGTGGATATAGATATCTCTGGAAAATCTGGAAAACAACTGGGTGTAAGGAAGCAGAAGTAATCCTCTGTTTATGTCATTTATGACGCAATTATGTAAAATTGTTTAAAAGAAACACGCTCCTTTAGTCCACTATTTAATGTAGATGTTTATTTGTTAGTACGTGTATGGCCGATTTTACTTAGATAGTTGTGTCTTGTGTAACTTACATATCCAAGTCCTCTAGCCCTGCTACTGAGGTCTAACCTTCGGCTTCTCCTCGATATCATCGTCGTTTACATATCTCACACAAACGTGTTCGCTACGGGCGACGCCGTTTCTCTTCAGAGCGACAAGAGAAATCAAAGCCCGGGCAATGCTGGAGGCCCAAATATTCAGAGAGAGAGAGAGAGTCTGCAGCACTGGAGTTTTGGATCCAAAGTCTTAGTGCTGAGTCAGATATAGCCGGCACAAGCCATATGGCTGGTCTCCATCTGAAAGTGGTTGGCGTTCCCAAACGATACTCAAAGCGTCCTTTGGTGGTCCGTTGCGAGGCATGGATTGGTAGAGGAGCCTCTCTCGTGATGTATTCTTGTATCCACAAAAGCACACTGGATATTTCACATACCACTCGAACTACTGATTCTCAGTGTACTGCTGAGCATACGCATTACCGTACAGTTATTTATTTAAGTATTACAACTTTTGGACCCCAAAAAAAGAAGAACTGTTTGCTTTAACCACATGATGTGATAAATCTATCAATCAGCACTTAACGGCAGAATGGGATTTTGTAGGCGTAACCGTTCTCCTCTGAATGTGCTACCGAGCTAAAAAGTTCAGTACTGTTAGCTTTATTCCAGCTCTTGTCAAATAATAGCTGAACAGCGACCACTCTCCTACCCCTTGCCGTTCCTAGCCGCCCACGTTCTCATAGCCTCAATTCGCATTGAGGGTTAGCTTACACTTTATGTAGGTGCCTCGAGTCAATACACGTTATCCTCATTAGCGCAGCTGTATCTCTGCCTCCGTTTTCCCACCTGCGGGGCAAGGTCGTGGCATGATTTCCTCTTTTTTTTGTCCCCTTTGGACCTGCATGGGCTTAGGTTTTTCCGTCTGAGAGTGGCTTGCTGCATCACGAGCCATTAACACACGCTTCCAGAACCTTCTACAAAACCGAATATTCCCCGAGTGTATATGAATCCTACATACTCGTTATTTAATGCCTTACTCAAAACACACGCCTACATCGTGTTGATTATCATGCTGAATGCTTCTGCGGAACTTCGTCCCTCGCTCTCGCGCTCGCGCTGTTTTTAACATTTCAGTTCTGTTGTTGTTTGTTGGTGAGTTTATCACGCCGCAGGGTTAACACATAGACAGATGACATTGTCGTCCATCACTGGTACGCATGAACGGAAAATGAAAATATTTACGTTTTTCATTTGTGTCGCGTCACCGAACCATTCAGGGTTTATTTCCGCATCTTTTGGGACCACGATTCTGTTTGTGTCCTTGTTTCTGTTCTGTTACGTGGAGAACTGTTAGTAACTGTTGAATACAAGTTCAAAATAATGATTAACATTATATTCTGAATATTAACATTATATCAATTAGCACTGTGCTATTTGATAAACAATTGGATAATACTTGAAAACGAGTCACTATTCCGTTCCAAACCATTGATTGTGAAGGTGTCATTAGTATGTAATGATTTTACAGACAACAGGTTATCAGCTTTTTTTTTTTTCCAAGGAAACTTATACTGAAACAGACGATCGCACACAGTTATATCAGTGTTACTCGTGTATCAATGGTCTCGCTGTATTTTATTTATTTCCATTGTTTGGGTTTTTCGTTTGTTTGTTTTTTTCTCAGTAAATTCACTCTTAATGTAGAGACTATGATGCAATGTTAATGCTTAGTATGTCTACATGCACTTTTAATTATTGCTGAAGAGAAAAAATAAATAAGTAAATAAAGAGATGAAATACGATCTACTCGTTACAATCCGTATGCTTTCGGCTCTCCCGCGGCTCGTGCCGGCGAAGTGCTCGATAATTTCAGTCTTATTTGATCAAACCCATTGCTGATTACTTATGTATTTATGTTGCCCCCCGGAGGTGCGTAGAGTGCCTCCGTTTTGGTTTTTCAAGGCCTTTGTCTGATACAGCAGTGGATCTGTACTCATTTAGAAGGACGAGGAGATCAACGGACAGTATGGCCAAGTTGGAAAACCTCGGCAACTTTCCCAATACCAGATCTCTTAGTTGACCTCGCCTGATTAGAGTCATCTCCGAATAGCCAACCTGTCAATTCAGTGGATTAACTATTAGGCTACTTCAACACAAAATATGACACTAGATGTCCTTTTTTATTTTTATTATTATTTTTTTTTAAGGTATTTATTTTCTTACAGTTTTCTTTGTCGCAACAGGTCAATATTGTAACTGTGACGAATGATTCTTTAAACTTCCCTCTCACGTTTGTACAGAGCAGCAAAACAGCTTGTAAAAGGCATACCATTCCAAACCATCATCTCTAATGCAATGCTAAAAAGGAAAAAAACAAACAAAACAAAAATAAACAACAAAAAAAAACCCACCTTCACTGGATATGTCAGTTAAATTCAGATGTCATTTCCCTGATGATTGTCCATGCAAGAAAATTGTCTCTTTGAAAAGGACCAGTGAGTCTTTTTGAAGACGTCAGCTGATCTGAACTGTTTGTAGTTCCTGTAGCTGTAAGAGTTAGATGTGTTCATTACTGAGATCTCCTGGAATACAGTGCAAATGTCAAACCTCTCTTAAGACAAATAAAAGAATACTGCACTGTCTCTTTGGTTTGTTTTTCATGTTTGTATGTGTACCGACGACAATGTCTTCCATCAACGGATCACCTCGAAGAACAACATTTAATATGGAAATACATATCATACATGGAAAAATAAATAAAAATGCAACCAATAATAATCTTAACAACAAAGGGGGGGGGGGGGGTCTTATTACTGAACCTAAATTATTCATGAGTAACTTGGTTGCCAAATGGTTGCTATGACACGTTGGTTACCTTAAACGGAGGTACAGATGCTGTTTTTTTTTTTTTTTTAGACCGGTTCACTCACTAGCGCCCTCGTGTGGTTAACAGTCAGCGATGTTATTTTAAGAAGGCCTCAAAACTGTAATATTTTTAATCTGCTCTGCTAAAAATCTGGGAGACATATGGTTTATACAGTCTCAGAGAGTAAGAAAAGAAGTTTGCAAAGTTTTTTTCTCTGCTTAGCTGAAGGAAAAGCATAGTAGGGAGAAATACGTGACATAAGGGAAAATACAGATTTAAGATGTGTAATTTACACCGTAAATGTCCACAGTAAGAATTTACTAAGTCTCTCGTCATAATCCATGTGTAATTCTAGGTTGTTTTGGTTGTAGGTTGTAGGTCAACTGCAGCGTGTGCTCAGGGTTTGACTGTGAATATGAACATGACTGCTCAGGATTTCTTTGCTAGTCCTTCCTAAATCTGACTGCCTGCTATTTCAGAGTTGGGCACCGCGGCCTCCAGGTATTTACCTCCACCGAGTAAAAACGTTAATGCCTTTCTAAGGCGCTTAAATTAAAGCACAGTACCTCGCGGCCAATCCCCTTCTCTTAAGTCACAACGCTGTCTGCTGTGACTGTGCGCTCACTGAAAACTTCCCTCACAGGTAAGCTTTCGTTTAGTGTTTATGGATTTCTTTTTCTTTTTTTTTTTTTGCTCACAAGGACAAAATTGATCAGTGTTGTTATGCTAAAAAGACAGACATATCTTAAAATATATCTAGTTTCATTGTCGACTGGCAAGAGTTCACTAGAGGTGCAAATGTGCATTTGCCTTTGTTATATATTACAAAGGTGACTGTGAATTTTGCTTTGCGTATTACCTTTGTGGATCAGATTTACACGAGTGAATTGTATCAGTAGAACCTTTATGGTTTCAAATATTCGTTTAAGTCCAGGTTTTCAAAAGGATCAACACTATTCACAGTTTTACTGAAGTATGACTATTAACATTAGTGAAGTTTGAAGACGTGTCAGTTTTAGTGCGAATCTATTTTGTTGCAGGCATTAGGAATTTTAAGCTTTGAGCCTATTTTATGAAATTGCGTAAATTAACGGGTTCTCAAAGGGGTTCCAAAAGTTCATCTGGTTAAAGGGAATGTTGATTCTTGTGAGCGGTGAAGGAAAACATCTACATGAATATTATTCTGCTGTAGCTGTAAACTTGGCCCCCAGAGAAAAAACGACGTCTCGTGAAACTGTAGCAGTAGCAGCGCTGTGCTGTGCTGTTCTGTTCTGTCCTGTCCTGAGACTTTGATGAGGATAAGGCGAAGAGAGATTACTGCTTATCCTGGCCAGAGGCTTTTAAGACACACCTCTGAACAGCCGGCTCTGATGGAGGCCAGAGAGGGACAAGGCACAATATCTCTGATGCTAAATAAAGAAAGAAGTAGATTCCCATTTATGTTATACGTCATTCTTCAGTGTGCTAGCCTACATAACCCTGCATATTGCAACATGTTGTCTATGTTTGATGACACCTTACAGATTGAACGTTTAAACCGTTAAGGTGCTTTCTTGTGACCTACCTTTTCTCCTGTGCTCTTAGAATCCCCGTCAGCTCCTCAGAAAAATGTGTGACCAGACATTCTTGGCCGCTACTTTCGGCCCTTGCGACAACTGTAGCGCGAACAGACCTTTGATGAACATCTACTTGAAGAATGAACCCATCAATTACTGCTCGCTATGTGTGGAGCTGGTAGGAGTTCTGATTTTGTTCTTGTTTTGCATCACAGGTCACATTCAAAACACTGTCGTATAATCTTCGTTTAATTGCGATGTTGCGAAACACAAAATTCAATATGTAAACTGGTAAAGATTCAGACCAAAACATTTTCTGACGTTATTTCAAATCCAAGGCTCTACGACAATCTTTTGCTACCTTGAGTATTACAAATGATCTCGCATAGTTGAAGCGCCTTCTGCCGAAGAGAGTGGGCTTTCAGCACTAAGCATTGACAAGCTGACAAGAGTGCTTCAGATGACAACTAACAAATGCCAGCACTTGCAAAGTACACTCCTCCTTTAAGATAGAGAGACCGGGGGTTGACTCTTAGCCAACAGATAAGAACAGGCGACATGAAACCGCTCATTTTTTTATTAGCAACATTGGTAGGCTATATCATGCGTACATGGTAAAATAATGCTTAGGCTACGTTGTAAAATAATGCCGTACACAACTGTGTTTTGATCGGCTTTATATTGTATATATGGGCTCAGAAAGTGCGGGGTTTATCACAGATATTAAAGAGCGAAGTTACACAGCGACGACAAAGCAGCGAGTGTTATTGTAGCGCTCTTCTCACATGGAAAGACTGTATCTTCTTAGTGACGTCAGGTTCAGCATCAGTTGTGCGCGCTGCGCCTAGCCTCTCCAAAAACCGAGCAAAAAGGCAAAAATATATCTATATATTTTGCCTATATATAATTATTTTCTCTTACCTCTTTTAAAAGATGGCTTGCCAGGGATTAGCCCCGGGCGAGACGTTGGCATCACTGAAGACTGAATCGGAGAACCTGAAAGTGAAGCTGGAGGAGGAGAGAGCCAAATTACACGATGTTGAGCGTGAGTGATTTGGACACTGAAAGGGCCTCGCAATAATAACACATAACGCAACAGCAAATACTAACATTTACAGTAACCTTTTCCTGTTTTCTTTGTATTTGTTTATATATAAACACTAATTTTCTTTTGCCGATGCAAATATGTCGGAAGACTATTCCGGGATAAACGAGAAATGCTATCTCGATATTTTACATCCTTGAGATTGTGACTGATGAAAAAGAACTTTTCTTGATCAGGAGAAGAACACTTTTATCCACGTGGAAGCGTGGGACCTTATGATTTCTTATTACGCTGCACGACCAATATCAGATTATTGATCTCTTGTAAATAATTCATCTATTTGTCAATAGGCAATGCGATTACTGTTCAGCCGATACCCCTGCACTCGCTCCCTTTTTTCAACAGAACGAATGTTTTGCCGATAGTAACGTCGTAAAATTAGACAATATTTATTTATATATATATATATATATATATATATATATATAGTGCATCAGGTGGCGGAGAAGGTGGAGGCACTGGGGCAGTTTGTGATGAAGACGCGGAGAACGCTGAAGGGACACGGCAATAAGGTGCTCTGTACGGACTGGTGCAGAGACAAAAGACGAATCGTCAGCTCCTCGCAGGTCAGAGAGTCACCACGCTGTGTCCTAACTGTCTCTGTCCATGGTTCTGACTATGAAGGACTTTTACTGAGTTTATTTAGATGTTCTGCATGGTTGTGGACTTTTGACCCCTTGCTACAATGTCAAACGATTTATACTGAAACTCTTTATCAGAGGTTTTTTTTAATAATATTAACTTTTCCTATGTTTATTCCAGGATGGAAAAGTGATCGTTTGGGATGCTTATACAACCAATAAGGTAAGTTGATAATAAAGTAATATAAAAGAAAAGAAAAATAAAACAGCGCACGCCTGAAAGTGATTTCATTAGCTTTCTGGATCATACGGAGTCGTTTTAGTGGGATTCACCAGAGCAGGCTGTAATCCAACATCTGCATCTCATAAACCAGCACCTCCCATCTGCCTGTTGTTCTGTATCAGCGCTCTCTAATGGAAGCTCCGCTAATCCCGTTTTAGTGAGACATTATCGTGCTTTACCGAATAGTCCGTGTAACTCCTTTACTGGACATACGCCTAGATGTATGTCTTTGTCCGGACCGGCTTTGCATGTCGGATAATGTAAACACGGCTAGTGCCTTTATAGAGTGCTACCTCTGAGTATTAGTTATTTTGTCTGTTCGTGTTGTAAAACGATATGCCTGTGTTTGATGTGTGCGTTGTACAGGAGCACGCAGTGACCATGCCATGTACCTGGGTGATGGCCTGTGCCTATGCCCCCTCTGGTTGCGCAATTGCTTGTGGGTAAGTTTCACCGATTGACGTTCAGTCATATCAGTATCAGGTAGCGAACTCTTTTAGATACCATCCGACAGCTCTGATTAAAGAAGTGTCGCTAATGGCTAACAGTCTAAGGCACCTCTCTGCAGGATTCTGACCTGTTAGAGTGGCTTTTCTCATTAGAGGCATCTCTGTAGTGGACTGCTTCATTTTTAATAGGTCAGTCAGTCTGGTCACACTGCAGGGATCTTGCTGCATAGAGACAGACTCTTAACTAGGACCAAGACCTTGTTCTTAAGGCCCATCAGTTTCCTCCAGTGACCTTGAAGGATAAGTCCTCTTCAAAAATCTCTCTTTTTTTTCCAGGGGCCTGGACAACAAGTGTTCTGTGTACCCTCTGTCTCTGGACAAGAACGAGAACCTGGCAGCCAAGAAGAAGTCTGTGGCCATGCACACAAACTATCTGTCGGCCTGCAGTTTCACCAACTCTGACATGCAGGTTAGAGGCTGCCTGTGTATCCGTGTACATGTGTAGGTCTTAGCAAATGTGTGTGTGTGTGTGTGTGTGTGTGTGTGTACCTGTCCACGAAGTAGCAGAAATGCTGAACGAGTGGCCACATGTCCTCATGTCTACTAAAGCACTGACCATGTCTCTCCGTTTACTCATACAAAGATATGATAAAAGCAGAAGCCACTAACAGTGGTCTCAGTGTCACCTCACTATGATTCCACTGCGTTTGGGCATAGAAAACCAAACGCTATTACATACTACAATGTAAGCGTTGCGTCAGCCGTGGGCACCTGTTAACTGCACTAAATCATTTTTGAGGGACTGGTCAAAAGAAGCGCTGCAAAAACCCATTAGAGAACGTGGACTGATTTCTAATGTGTCCGAGGGAGGAGATAGCCTCGCTTTAATAATTCACCACAGTCTCTTCTTCGGCGGAACCTTTTTTTAGGTTGCCGTGGAGTCGTGTGTAATGGCCTGCCACTCTGTATCTATTCATAGTCTCTAAGCAGCCTTTATCTGGTAAAGTAGCTGGTGACACTGAGCTGTGTAAAGCACAGCCCCTGAACCCAGCGTCTCTGTTCCGACACCCGCCCACCGTCATGTTTTATCATTATCTCTGTTCAGTAAGCCACTTTGGTCATTTAGTCATTTATATGCTTATTCATACGTGTTTTCCCTGACATTAGCAGTAATGAGTTTGAACTGGTAGACAGTAACATCATTTGCAAGCTATTCAAAGGATCCCGTAGGAGGAACAGACACGTATGTTTTTAATTATTCCGATATGACGTTGTAGGTAAACTGTTATTGCTGATGGCAATGTTAATTCAGTTGTCACTGGAATCTTTCATCATTTACTGCATAAAGTCTCACCACAGTCTCACCATCGAGAAAAAAACAGCTCTTCAGTTTCGTATCCTGTCTTCATTAGGTGATTTTCAGAGATTATGATTATGGTTACGAATGAGATGAAACAGCGTTGTAATCACCAGCTGAACGATCCTGTCATCTTTCTCATAAATTAAAAGAAAAGTGACAGATCTTATTAAATAAATGTTCTACTCAGAAAAGCAGCCAAGTAAGAAGTGCAGGAGGGAGGGAGTGAGTGAGTAAGTGAATGAATAAGTGAGTGAGTGAATAAGTGAGTGAGTGAGTACTTTTCTGTGAAACCAAAAGAGCATTGTACTCTGTGATCAAAGACATGATATCAAAGGCTTCCTGTACTCAGGAAAGCCACAAAAAAAAACAAAAAAGGGGAAAAAACCTTGAGTGGAATGAATGTGCATTTCACTGAATGTGCTCTTTGTTTTTCTCCTCTCAGCCCTGCTGACAGAACATGACATTGCATTTTTTAATTCATATTTCCAGAGAAGACACAACCGTCCGTAAAGCACCGTCCCTCACAGATGCCGTGCTCCAGAATCTCTGTTTTCTGCTGTGTAGTTTGCTGATGAAAGCCTCAGACGGCTCTCAGAGCGTTGTGGTAACCATGACATCTTAAAGACATTATGATCACGGTTCTGCTTTTATGTAGGTCGTGTGATCATTACCTTACTAAAGGGTCGGTGCCTCCATGCCAAAGGCCAGCGTTCATGTTTTTTAATGCAGCAGTCTGTCTTATTCAGTTATTTATTTATTTATTTATTTATTTTTAGAACAACGCGCAAATGCTTCGCTGCGTTACTGAGTGGCCACTCTCTGTCTGTTCGCATGTGTGTTTGTGTGATTCCAAAGAAAAGAAGCTCACTTCATGGTTGAATGAATGTCTTTGATGTGGTCTATAGAGCACTTACAAAAAAAATGGTGTACAAACCCAACCGAGACAGAAGAGAGCACCTTATTGTTGGACACAGGAGTTATTTAGTTTATACGTGTGTGTGTGTGTGTGTGTGTATTTTGTAGTTTATGGTCATTTTATAGATTGCGTGGTTTACCAACTGAGAATGTCTTTCATTAAACATTACTTCCAAATGGAGCCCTCTTCTCTGCAGTAATTACACAGTCTCAGCACATGGGGGCAGTGAACAGCACTAAAACTCCATCTAAAACTCCAGGTCAGCACACACTGTCTCTGTTCTAACAGTTAGCGTCCTGTGGTTCTGTCCGTTTGTGTCCGTTTGTCTCAGATTCTGACGTCCAGCGGGGACGGTACCTGCGCTCTGTGGGACGTGGAGAGCGGACAGCTGCTTCAGAGTTTCCACGGTCACACTGCCGACGTCCTCACTCTCGACCTGGGTCCCTCTGAGACGAGCAACATCTTCATCTCGGGCGTACGTGCTTGTCCTTTCCCGCCGCGGCCGCGGCAGTCTATCGACCTGACTTTTACAGAGAGCAGATCTCAAACAAAGCGCTACGTTCTAGAGTCTTATGCACCTACTCATTACAAAGCCCAGCAAATCCCGTTTGTTTCTTTTGTTCTCCATTTGAGTGTTTAAACATGATTAGGAAAAAGAGAACTTTGTCGACCTTTGTTTGAGGTCATTCAGAGAAAGGCCGTGGTAAATTTGCGCTCCTGTGTGTGTGTGTGTGTGTGTGTGTGTGTGTGTGTGTGTGTGTGTGTGTGTGTGTGCGCGCGTGCGCGTGTGTGTTTTAAGGGCTGTGACAAGAAGGCCAACGTGTGGGACATGCGATCCGGCCAGAACATTCAGTCCTTTGAAACCCATGATTCAGATATCAACGCCGTCAAGTGAGTGCTTTAACAGGACTGAATTATTACCACATTTCCACCCTGTAACGCTGTTTGAATTTGTGCCACACTGACATCCACCGATCAAAGTTCTGGCAGGTGAGACGCTCTCGGCGTAGAAGTCTTCTTTGAGATTGTGTTAAACTGTCGACCACTTGGGTGAACATCCCTCCTTGTCAGCTGTTTTGTAATCTTTGAATCTAACTCGTTGTTTAAGAGCAAACGCCCCTGCTGGCAACTCTGTTGTGTGGAGAGTTATTTTACTCTTTGTGTTTTTCTTGTTTCTGTGTAGATTCTATCCCAGCGGAGATGCTTTCGCGTCAGGTTCGGATGACGCTACGGTGAGTGAAGCCATGTGAATGAACTTGGATGACCCCTATCCCCTGAGCGTACCTGGCATTTGTCAATGCTCTGAGATAAACACTGGTGTTTTTCTATTGAGTGGCAACTGTTGATTTGTATGTCTAAGTCCCTGCGGTATGCTCCAGTGACGGCTTGATTGATTATGTGTGAATCATTCATCCAACACTGATGTTCCTGATCAAAGGTCACGTTTGTGTGTCCCAAATATAATCATGTGATATCGAATGATTAAAATAGAGAGCTGTATTCAAATTCATGAGCCTCAGTTACATTCATGACAATAGGTTACTGTGAACAACTTGATTTTTGCCTTTTGTCAGTTGAACGCTGTCAAACCTCTTTACAAACAGTGAGAATGTTGTGTTTCAGTGTCGTCTTTTTGATCTGCGGGCTGATCGCGAGGTGGCTATCTATTCCAAAGAGAGTATCATATTTGGAGCCTCCAGCGTAGACTTCTCCCTCAGTGGTAATCGGATTTTTTTTTCTTTCATTTTTGCAGAGATTCAGATACTGTTTTTCTGTTCTCTGTTCTTGTTGCTTTGCCATGCATTCAACATCACTGCATATTAAGGCTGTCTATAGAGCACACAGTGGGATGACTGATTCAGACCAGACCAGGTGACGTCTCTATGGCAACAGTATTATCTGGACTTGCTTATAATAAAAAAAAAAAAACTAAAATCCCCTAAGGTTATAGTATGGGCCTAGTCTATGGGATCCCAACCCAGGCTGTGAAAAGAGATAAACAAAGGTCTCAGACAGGCTGAATTCTTCAGATGACTAAATATTGCTTGTCAGCATGGACTTTAAACTAACATGAACTTTTTCAGAGTGTTCCTGAGCTTGGACTAATCAAACCTGTTACTATAGTACTTATATTTAATAAAAAAAATAAATAAAAAAAAACAGGCTGTAGCTGGCATTTTCTCATTGGAAAGTCCCTTACTTAATGGGAACACGTTATTAATGATCTTCTATTCAACCGGAATGCACTTCCTGTAAGTTGCCCTGGATTATAGCATCTGCTAAATAAAAGGAAATTACAACTGCGGTTATATCAATTGCAATTGCAATGATTTCAACTGATTTCATGTTAAAATGAGTGAAATGGACATATGTGTGACACAAAGGCACATAGGTGCAGGGTGAAGATCTTATCGGTATTTGTGAGACCACAGAGAGAATCAGAAGATTTGGATGGTCCAGACACTAACTCACATATTGATGAAGTAACAGCTAAATGACTGTTAACATTCAGTCCGTCAGTTGCCGAAAAGCCGCCGACACAATGGCCCAGATTCTAGAGAGTGACCTTCAGTAGACGTTACAACACACAAACAGGCCCTGACTTGTTTTTGGGCAGAGAAGGAATCCACGGGCTCAGCTCTCCCAAAGCGTCTCAGGTCAAAGTCCAGGCCTCGTCACTTCACTCATCCTGTTTTTCAGCATCTCCCCAAAAAAAAAAAAAAAGCCCCTCTCTTAAAGGGCTAGTGTGTAGACAAGAAACGATGTTTTGGTGCAAGCAACGCAGATTTCACCAATACTCACCGAGAGTTCTGATTTTCGTTTGTCTGTTTGTTTGTTTGTTTGTTTGTTTCTGTATGTGTTCTTAAAAAGTTTCTCATAAATTCCCTGGTTGTTTTATCTCTATCATGAGATCTCGGTGATTTCCTAGCCTAAAATGTTAATGCGGAAAATGACTGATATTTTAGGCACAAAGCCAAAACCAAATGAAGTGAAAGTAAGTCCACTGAGTATACTAAGGATTAAATCAATAACTGTATGTGATGTAGAATACGGAGCATTAATGACAATAACTGTGTATGATGTGGAATTCTATCATGTAAATTAAACATCAGTAAGCCACTATTATTATCTTGAATTATTCTTTTAGGGTGTTTTGTTCAATTAAAAATAAGACAGACTGGGGAATCACCTTCACATGGAAATACCAGTACTTTTTATGTTAACCAATCAAACAAAACAACCAGGGGGACAAAAAAAAGCTTCAGAACAAACCAAGCCAATACACAGTGAGTTTCAGTTAGATCTACTTTGTCTTTGTGCTCCCTTGGTAAGACAACTCTGTTCCATCCTGGTTCTCTCCCAGGCCGGCTGCTCTTTGCTGGGTACAACGACTACACCATAAATGTGTGGGATGTGCTGAAAGGCACCAGAGTGGCCATTCTGTTTGGGCATGAGAACCGGGTCAGTACCGTGCGTGTCTCTCCAGACGGCACGGCTTTCTGCTCTGGATCCTGGGACAACACCCTCAGGGTAAGAGAGAGAGAGAGAGAGAGAGAACACGGCTTTTCTCACACACACACTTTGTGATATTGTAGGTTATTTGACTGAAATTCTTACTGGACTATTTGTGAGGTTTCACTTCCACTTAAAGTCCCCAGTCCGGGTCAGAATCACTTTAACTTTGTGAACTGCACTCCCAATAAAAGGGAACTGGAAGATCATGACCATATAAGGACTTCCTTCCTGTTTTAATTCTCTATGTAAATGATGTCTTCATTATCACCACAGATTTTGCATAGCGTCCATTTATGACCTCATGATCTCTTTATTTTTCAGATCTGGGCCTGAGATGTACGGAGTTCGACACCTCAGAAAGAGGCTAACAGCTTGTTCATGTTCATAGGCATTGTCCAGTACACCCAACACTGGATTTTTATTTGTAGAACTGGGTGCTTTGCTTGTTTGTTTGTTTGTTTGTTTTCTTTTCTTTTAAAAAGCACTCACATTGATGTATTGTCGCTCTCTATCTTTTCTCTCTCTACCTCAATTATTCATGCAGTCATAGCTAGGTCATCAGGTTTGTGTTGTTATTACTTTGATCACAAACTGAAATAAGGAGTTTTGATTAGAGAACTCACTTATCTGTCTGTGCACCGTATGTAGTAATGAGCTGGGTCTCGAAGCTGGAAGTGATTTCTCAATCATTTTGTTGTCCATGGACTATTGGAACCCAGCTGGAATGTTTATAAACTGTATGTATCGGATTCTGCTGGAAAAGTATATTTGTCTTCTACTATAAGACATAGAGCAGTTCAATTTAGTCTTTAGTGGCATTTCATTTTGACTTTTGCTTGCTGTAGAATACTATTTTAAAATTCATTTGAATGTTTGATTGTTTAATCACATTGTCCCCTGCAAATTCAGAAGTGAAATACATTGTCTCTACACATGAATATAGCCAGGTTTTCAGTAAGTTTCAAATTTATTCAGAGCCCGGTATCACTATTTAAAGTCTCAAAGGGCTGTGTATGCCCTCAACAAACAAAACAGGATGGCACCTCATGACATAATCCTTATAGCGCGCAATAGAACATCACATTGTATCCTTTTGCTTGTTTAATATTTTACATTGTTAAAGAGGCACTTTTTGATTTGAATTTGATCATTTATCTGCATTATAAAGTAATAAATTAAAAGTAAGTATGGTATGAATGCGTTGAGGATTAATTTACATATGAATTCACTGCAAATGAGTTCAGACATAGGTTGTAATTTAAGTATGTGAAATTGTACCTAAAAGAACACGAAATAGTATTTTTGCTTTATGATTATAACAACTGCATATATCTGACAGCAAAGATAAATATATATTAAAGAAAATTGACAGTGGACATCGTGTCATGCGTATTATGAGTTCAATTATAATAAGTCTGTGAAATTTATAACAAAAGCACTGTTTTTGTATAATAAATGTTTTGCGCACGACTCAAATATGTATAGGCCTATTTAAAAAGCCACTGTGATTTGTGACAAGGGGAACCAATGACGTATTTCAGAGGTGGAGTCATGAATGAATAAAGAGACCAAAAAAAGCCTAGAACGGGAAGTAGTTTGCGGGTATAGTTTTCTCTCTTCTCGACAGCCTTTACGCGTCGCGGAGTTTGACATCGCTGGGAGGGTAAGCATTTCTTGCTTATTTATCAGAAAACAACCACAATATCCTTTTGTGGGTTTCAGTCTTCGTGAAATTAAATAACGAATCGTATTTTTTAAATGCACTGAGCATTCCAGTCGTCAGAAATAACCCCAATGTTGTTCTTGTATGACATCTGCGCCTATTTGTCAGTAGGTCCTTTGTGTCTAACGTTAATTCATTGACTGATGCATCTGACTTATACTTACGTAATGTTTATAAACCGCCGTTTGTGTTATGTGTTGCTCAACAACAGGAACACTTTTAGCAGGCATATTTTTAAAGACGGCTGGTCGATTGCGGCTTTACTCTCAACGAAGAATTCCCCGGTATTTGTATTTGACCAAGCTAGCTAGCCAGGTTGGATGAGCGGGAGCCCACACATAGGTAGCATAACATATATAGTAGTTTCATAATAGTGGAAGATAGATAAATATTTTTAAAACAACCTCAACCTGTTTATTAGCTATTTACAGACGTGACGTGATGTAACGTAATGTAACGTAGCATTCTGTCGGAAACCTCGCTAGCTCTTTAACGATAGCATCTTGCATTCATTTAAAAGCCACATACGCTATCCAGCCTAGCTAGCGATTAAGGCTAGTCACGTTTCTAAAGCCGTACATACTGAGATCGATGATTTATTCATAATATGTTAATGCCCTGTTTGTTACAGTTAGCTAAAATACAAGTATTTTGTGCACAGCAGCGCGTTGC
Source organism: Chanos chanos (assembly GCF_902362185.1). Taxonomy (NCBI): domain Eukaryota; kingdom Metazoa; phylum Chordata; class Actinopteri; order Gonorynchiformes; family Chanidae; genus Chanos; species Chanos chanos. The sequence goes on along the minus strand of NC_044496.1, from coordinate 4,150,046 downwards.
CTTTACCTGCTTTAAGTAGAATAACGATGAGCAGGCTGGTGAAAGAACTAGTGCAGCCTCAGATAAGTGGCGTCAAAAATTACAGCTTTAAGTCGGGGAAAAAAACCCCGAATATGGTCATTCTGTTGTGCTTACATATTTTAACAACAACAACAAAAATTTTCTCCACAGAATATGTCCTGTTGGTTGAAGGATGAGACTCTGGTGTTGGCAGAAGACTACATCGACTTCTGCAACGGAATCCAACGGACACCTCCCAGCGAGTCAGCTCAAGCCATGAGACACTTGGCCAAGGAGATGGAGCAGCAGCATCAGTCCAAGTTCCGCTCCCTCTCCCAAACGTTCCTGGACACCTGCGGCTCGGATCCAAGCGCCTGTCTTAGGAGAGTGATGGTGGAACTTGTAGGGGATGGAAAGCTAAACTGGGGGAGGGTCGTGTCCCTCTTCACTTTTACGGGAGTGCTGGCCAGTGAACTGTTTTCCAGGGGAGAGGATAAATTGTGCTGTCGGAAGTTGGCGGAAACCATAGCCGACTATTTAGGAAGGGAAAAACGAGATTGGCTTGTGGAAAACGAGGGCTGGGTAAGGATGAGTAATCTTTAACTTCTTCAATGCCTTGTAAAGTTTCAAGTGTTAAACATTCCTTTACTCTGTGTAGACAGGTTTTTTTTTTCTGTAGTCTGCCACAAGTAGACTACATACAAAAGACAAGGGACGATCCTGTACCAGACTGAGATAGGATCAAACGATTCGGTCGCGCGGAGTAAATCCTCACACACGTAAATCCTTGCAGCCATAACAACAGGGGATGGGAGTCTGTGTGTAATGACTATGATACTCTTTTATCTGACACAGGGACTTTTTTTTAACCACAGCTTGAGCTGAATCTAAGAATTTATTTGTGTGGGGTTTTTCTCTCTTTTTTTTTTTGGACATTTTATGTGTCCTTTGTGTAAAATGCATTCCTGCAGTTCCTGAGAAATTACAAGTTTGGTGTGGATTTGAGGGAAGGTTTTTTCAGAAAGCTTTTTTTGTCATGCAGCGGTTCCACTCTGGACGATTAGAGAGTGATACAGGCCAAAGAATTTTAGGAATGTTTGTTGCTTTAGAAACCTTTGATAAAATAACAGAAATACTCGCTAAAGTGTTTGAGTGTTTGTTAGATTCTCTCCGCTCTAACAAATAAAATATATTTTTGTACATGTACGTCCTACCCAAGTAACAGTAATCTAAGCAGGGAAAAAAAAACCATCTCCAAGTCTATCATGACCTGGCTGAAACAGAGGCATAAACTCCAAATCCCAAGTCAGAGATTGCCACTGAATGAAATTAAAGGGGAGTGCTGTACTTCAATGAAAAGGTTTTTGTTTTTTTTGTTTTTTTAGCCATAATTACAGCCAATGCAACCTAACCTCATATGCTTGTGACACAGCCCTCTTAAAGTAGTATTGTGGGTTCAGCCAGGTGAGTACACACACACACACACACACACACACACGCAGAGACTCTCCCTTTTCTAATGTTCTGGAGTGCAGTAGATCAGGTGTTTCAGACTTGCATGTCGATGCTGGCCATGGACTCTTTTGTGTTGAGGCACACTGGTGATTTCCATGCTTCAAACAGAAAGCTGCTTGTACAACGGCCACAGACGAATTTGTTTTAGTGCACTGACAAATGTTCAGCACCTGGCCCCTTTTAGACCAGGGCAGCAGGTGGCTTTTTAGAATGCAGCTGTTCTGCAAACACATAACGAAGCAACTTGCTTGGAGCTGTTTTTCATTTTGTTTGGGTTTTGAGAGTTAAAAATATATTTGTGTGTGTGTGGGGGGGGGGGAGGGTCATTTGACAAAGAAAGTGGCTAAAGATGAAATGTGACACAAAACCCAGGATTTTCTTTTCAATAAAAAAATATTTTCATCATCAAGCTATATATATCTAATTAAACATATAATCAGTATTTATATGTAATTACGAATCACTGAGGTCAAAGTCCATAGATAGAAATATTTCCAACTGTTTCAGTTGTTGGAAAATGTTTTAGTAATCCATTGCATTGATATGCTGGGACAAGGGCTGTGCAGTCTGATGTCATACTGAAATAGGCTGTTATCAGTGCATATTAGAAAAAGTCTGATATCTTATGGAGGAGGCCCTTGCTTTTTGACATAGGTGCTTGTTTTAACACTTACTGAGGAGTTATGGTCAAAAACCACTCTCTCTCACTTGCCCTGTAATTTGGTTGGTTGCCGTTTTCATTCGTTCTTACAGTAGGTGGGACAAAGCAGCTTCTTTTTCAGCTGGTCTTCAACAGGATGTTTAAGCTATTTTCACTCTCAAAAGTCAAAATGTAAATCACCAGCAAAAAAAAAGAACCTGGATCAGGCAACTGAAGTAACTTATTAGGTAACTTGTGTTCACCGTTTAATTATGAGAAGTTTGGTTAATTATTAAAATGGGCTCATTAAGCAAAAAGGCTGGACTTCCCCCTGAACTTCAGTGTTTACTTCCTGCTTTGTGTTTTTGCTTAAACGTTTTCTTTTTTTTTTTTCTTTCTTTTTTTTTGCAGGAGGGTTTCTGTAAATTTTTCCGCAGTGCATCAGAAGCGAACCAGGTGGAGTCGTCGGTGAAGACAGCTCTTTTTGCGGCCGCTGGGGTTGGCATTGCCGGCCTCACATTTCTCCTGGTGCGCTGAACCTGCTCAAAAATCCTCTGTTTTGTCCTCTCTCTCTCTCTCTCTCTCTCTCTCTCTGTCTCTCTCACTCCCTCTCTCTCTCTCTCTCTCTCTCTCTCTCTCTCTCTCTCTCTCTCTCTCTCTCTCTCTCTCTCTCTCTCTCTCTCTCTCTCTCTCTCCCTCCCGCCCGCTCTCTCTCTCTCTCTCGCTCTTTCTCATCCATGGCTCATTCACCGTTTTATTTGTCCTGGTTTTATTGACTTAAGTTTGTGTGTGTCAAAAGATTTTTGGAAACAGACATGGTTTCACTTGAATGTTTTCTTTGCACTCTCCCCATAAATTACAACAAACCGATCACATGTAGATCCTGACTGTAAAAAAAAAACGACAACAATTAAATATGGCCTTCTGATATAATGTAATTGGCGATGGTTTGCATATCATACAACAATTTTTTTTTTTAATGTTTTGGATTTTACATGCTTTGGTTACGAATTTCTGTGTCCATTCCTGCACAGTAATAGCCCCTAGCAGTTCTCATTAAGTAATAATGGAACCAAAAGGAAAAGCGACCCCAGGGCTCCGTTTTAGTTCTTCTTTTCTGTTCTTTCTTCCTGTCAGTCAGTTTGGTTTCATGTTTCTGAAAGCTACTACATTTTGTTGACCACTGTTGTTTTGATGTGTAGAAAACCATTCTGAAGCATAGAAACATGCTAAATTAATATATTTATATGAGTGTGTAAACCACAGCCACTTTCATTTCATATCATTTTTCTCATGACAGCTGGTTTAAAAAAAAACAAAAACAAAAAACATTTGTTTACGTAATATATTTTATACATAACCTTAAGGAGTTTTCAAGGTGCTGGCTTGTAAAATATCAAGCATTTCTTTGTTTCATTGACACAAGTGACCAATTTAGTTTATAAAATTATTTATTTACCATTTAAGAACAAATTGTTACCTTTAGACAATTTCCCATTTGACAAAACATTATATTTTTACATCATTTAATTTATTTAACACTTTCTTAATAAAATAAAAATGCTATTCTGAATACCGTTTGCTCTCTCTTTCTTGTCTGCAAAATTGCATCTAGGGGATCATGGTTGCTTTTTGGAACTTTTAGCTTAGCTGTGTTGGCTCCCATATAACTGTCCCCTTCTGTAGTCCTCTGTTACTCTTCCATTAGTCTTACACTTCTTTCCAACGTCATTTTCTGGTCTCTTGTATTCACTCTCTCTCTCCCTCGCTATCTCTCAAAACATTTCGGTAAGCCTGTATGTTTGAATTTGGAAAGTACGCGGTTCTTTACAGAAATTATTTTCAAACCGTGAAAGCGTCGATCCACTGGAGTCGATCAGGAAGGCTGCCAAACCACCCTGATTTTCGGACAGCAGTTTCTCCGAATGCGATTATGATGAAATGATATTGAAAGTTAACGATGAGATCATTAACTGCTGACTGAAACGGTATATTATGTTTAACTGATGTATAATTTAAGTTTTGTTTTAGTATGTACTTTGATTATGAAGGCAGATGAAATGTTCATTACATAGAAAATGTAACTTGTGACTGAGAAATTAATTTGTCTGCAGAAGAGTTGCATAAGGAAGATGGTCAAGTCACACTTAACATCTCAGAATGACTATAAAGTATAAATTTACCAAAATCCCCAATTTTATTTGTTTTCAAAAACTACCCAAAATGTACCAACGACTGTGTAGTGTCGATCTACAGTCAACCACCTATGCTGCGCTGTTGTAACAAAAGATAGTTGTGATATTCAGAGTGATAATCATTTCAAAAATGCCTACTATATTTGGAAGCTATGTAGGTAAGCACATATATGGTGGTTCTACAAGGACGAAGGGGTTTTGAAATCGCCATTATGAAACATAGCCTATACTTTTTACAAATCAAATTCTCAGACCAAAGATAACTGAGTATACTACAATGACGACAAAAATAGAGCTATTATAATGTATTGTATAGGCCGGTTAGCTCAGTTGGTTAGAGCGTGGTGCTAATAACGCCAAGGTCGCGGGTTCGATCCCCGTACGGGCCACACGTTTTCTTCTCATATCGTTATGCCAGCGCAGTCTACACGAATTCAGCCCGATTTTGACAAGATTTTGTCGTCACGGACAAACTTCCAGCATTGGGCACGAAAACGCCCTGTAGTGTGACATCATCTAAGAACAGCGATGTGACGTCTGGGACGCTCCACGACACCCCGACGAAAAGATGTGATAAGATAAGACAGAACTTTATTTATCCCGAGGTAAAATGCTTGTGCCAAAGGTTGCTCAAAAATTACAACGTATAAACAGAAGACAATGAAGTAATAAATATAACATCAGTGCCTAACATAAAAACTATAAGAAGTGTCTGATGTTTCAGCTGTCAGCCCTACAGAAGGGGGAGGAGTTATACAGGTTTATGGCCACTAGTAGAAAGAGTCTGGCATGTCAGAATTTTTTGTGTTTTCCTGCCTAGTTTGACATCTCCTACGACACGTTTCTTGACGTTGATCAATAGGATGAATGAGAATCGTCCTCCCGGACGACCTATGAACTCGCGCAAGGTCGTGAAAGGCAGCACATAATTACTGGTCAGGGTCGTACTTGTAATATTGCCTGTCTCCTGGCCAAGCCATGGCAAGAATTTATGGCACTATGATAGCCCAATCTGACATGGCGACCATCGTGAAAGACAAAAATATCGTGTAGTCTGATCCCGGCATTAAATCAAAGATGGGTTGCTCATTCACGACAACCGGCTGTATAATTGCATTCCTATGTACCAGTACGTCACGCTTTACGTCATAGCCGAAATAGCTCAGTTGGGAGAGCGTTAGACTGAAGATCTAAAGGTCCCTGGTTCGATCCCGGGTTTCGGCATTTTGACGTGAGGCTCTTCTTTGCATAGAGACATACGATTTACCCTCTTCAAAATAGTAGTTATGTGTCACAACACGCGTTAAAACCTTACGTGGTTACGGTTCCATGGTGTAATGGTTAGCACTCTGGACTCTGAATCCAGCGATCCGAGTTCAAATCTCGGTGGAACCTGCACGTTATTTTGGAGGCATCCATTAAGACGATACGCCGACTGAGCCCTGTGGGTTGCAACCATGTGGATTTTGCAGCTACCCAGTGACTAAAGTGCTACTCCACAGTATTACTGAACAGTCACTGTTGTGCAAAAAGAGTTTGCAGAATGCGGGTATCGAATCCTCTCTCACATACTAAGGGAGCACTCTACCATTTAAGCTAATTCCCCCTATCTAACTGATTATATGAACTCAACCAGTCTGCCAACAGACAACCTCCAAATGTTGGCAGGGATTAACTCAGAGCCAAGAAACTTCTCAGGCCCCTTTTCTGTTAAGAAAAAAAAAGTGAAAACGACTTTTAAGATAGCTGGACTGCTGGACAGATACTATGGACTCAAACAGATTCAGTAATTACAGCTACTTTGAAAACATGTTGCCTACTTGTTCGTCTTGACTGAATCGGAATTGGTTTTCTTTTTCCTTCAGCTAGCTAGCAGCTAGCATTGGTTATCGATGTATTTGGAAACCCCCGTGCTGCTGGCGATGGGCTAAATTACTTTTTAGCTCTCTATCTGTTATTTTTTTCTCATTGTTTTGGTTTCGGCATTTTGATGTGAGGCTCTTCTTTGCATACAGAAATACAATTTACCCTCTCCAAAATAGTAGTTATAGGTCACAACGCCCTTGTACCGGGGATGTCTGTGTTAATATTACGTTATCATGGTGTAATGGTTAGCACTCTGGACTCTGAATCCAGCGATCCGAGTTCAAATCTCGGTGGAACCTGCGCGTTGTTTTTGACGCATCCGTGAGAATGACACGCTGACTGAGCCCTATGTGTTGCAACCCTTTAGATTTTGCAGCCGGTCGCCCACAGTAGCACTAGCCACTATTGCGCAAAAAGACTATGGAGAATGCGGGCATCGATCCCGCTACCTCTCGCATGCTAAGCGAGCGCTCTACCATTTGAGCTAATTCCCCTTGCCACTACGAGGGAACCCGATGCACTCAGAACAAAGTACATCATGCGCTCCAACCCAGTGCGAATTCCTTTTTGTTTTTAGGAGCCCGGCACCAGCCTTGGTTGAGCCGTTCTTGGAACCGTGCAGCAAAGCCTACATGTTGTTGGTCATATGGCAGCAGGTTGTGCCACAGGCTAACAATCATGCCAGCCCGCTGGTTGGTAAATGTTAGGGATGGCTCATGACACAGCTCCACCAGGTATTCAGCTAGGTTGTCCACCCTGTCCATGCCTGGCATTTTGTGTTCATCTACAGCCTGAAATAATATAGTAAACATAAACATAATGAGTAACAGTTATGAGGGAAACAATCACAGCATCATTGCGATTAATTACTTATCATTTGGATAGATGCAGTCTATGATACATTTACATGGGTAGTGTAGGATCATTTCTGCTTGAAGTAATAACTTGCTTACCAGCTGTTCTTCAGGCAACTTTGACAGCTGGTCCAGTGTAGCAGAGCAGGAGATGGAGCGCTGAGGGCTGGGGATGGCTGGTCCAGCGGAGCAGGAGATGGAGCACTGACGGCTGGGGATGGCTGGTCTAGTGTAGCAGGAGATGGAGCGCTGAGGGCTGGGGATGGCTGGTCCAGCGGAGCAGGAGATGGAGCACTGACGGCTGGGGATGGCTGGTCCAGCGGAGCAGGAGATGGAGCACTGACGGCTGGGGATGGCTGGTCTAGTGTAGCAGGAGATGGAGCGCTGAGGGCTGGGGATGGCTGGTCCAGCGGAGCAGAGCAGGAGATGGAGCACTGACGGCTGGGGATGGCTCGTCTAGTGTAGCAGGAGATGGAGCGCTGAGGGCTGGGGATGGCTGGTCCAGCGGAGCAGGAGATGGAGCACTGACGGCTGGGGATGGCTGGTCCAGTGGAGCAGGAGATGGAGCACTGACGGCTGGGGGTGGCTGGTCCAGCGGAGCAGGAGATGGAGCACTGACGGCTGGGGATGGCTGGTCTAGCAGAGCAGGAGATGGAGAGCTAAGGGCTGGAGATGGCTGGTCTAGTGTAGCAGGAGATGGAGCGCTTAGGACTGGGGATGGCTGGTCCAGCGGAGCAGGAGATGGAGCGCTTAGATCTGGGGATGGCTGGTCCAGTGGAGCAGGAGATGAAGCACTGACGGCTGGGGATGGCTGGTCCAGCGGAGCAGGGAGCAGTGCAGTGTTGTCAATGTCCGAAAGCTCAGTCCAAAAGGCCTACCAGGAGCAAGTACTTGTGCTGCAGGTTGGGCCAATTCCCTTTCCCCAATCTTTTAAGTGAACCAGAGAATTTCTAAATAGGAGAGAACTTCCACTCTCAGAACCTCCTGTTTCATAGGAAGTTCACGAGTAAGTTCAGAATGAATGGGGGCCTATGGAGCTGTACCCCCAAAAATGTTACTTTCATGGGGTAAAATTTTTTTTCTTGCAAATTTCACAATGTTTTCGATATACGGGGTCGATACAATAGAGATCGCTGCATTTTTAGATTTTTATACGGTTTTTAAATTGCAGTAAAATACATCTCTGTAAGTATCTGTAACGTTACGCACCAAGAGCCACCCTACGGCATTACGGCTTTACGGCATTTACAGCCATATGTGGGATGCAGACTAAAAACAACAAAATATATCTTAAATTCGGCTTTATTTTAATTTCATCTCTCAATTCATGTATCGTGTAGATATGCCAAGAACACGACACTTAAACCACGACACTTAAGCTATTTTAATGACAGCGTGCAGCAGTCATTAACGCCGCAATGAATAGTTAGTTTAGTATTACATTCGCAATCAGTCGTAAAACCGACCAATCAGCATACATTAGCAGAGTTCATATATCGTCCGGGAGGAGGGTCAAGAATTGTCGTCAAGGGACGTATCGACGTAGAAGATGTCAAACTAGGCAGGAAAGTACAAAAAATTCTGACATGCTAGACCAGGGGTCTCAAACCCCGGTCCTGGAGGGCCGGGGTCCTAGTGATTTTTGTTTTCACCTCTTAGTTACCTGTTGATTTTCACCTTGAAAACAGGTGTGGACACTCTTCAGCCAATCAGAGATTCTATTTAGTTGATCTACAAGGAAAACAGCAGGACCCCGGCCCTCCAGGACTGGAGTTTGAGACCCCTGTGCTAGACTTTTTGTCGGAGTGTTGTGTGGCGTCCTAGACGCCACATCGCTGTTCTTAGATGATGTCACACTGCAAGTAGTAAAGATGCCCGTTTGTCGTTCCCGACGCACATATTCCGGTCTGACGCTGGAAGTTTGTCCGCGACAACATAATTGTGTCAAAATCGGGTTGAATTCGAGTAGTCTGAACCCGGCATTACGACCATCCATTCTACGAGTTGCTCGATTCACCGTAGTATAGTAGGCAGATAGGACGTCAGTGTAAGTTCTCTCTTCCCTCTGGTTATCCAGGTGTGTGCTTATAAAGGAACATTTAATAAAGCACTATTGTTTTGAACCGTTTTACTGGATGAATTTTATGTGACTGTTTGATTTCTTCTCATGGCATGGCAACCTCTTGTCTCTGACGTCAAAAAATGCTGGCACTCGACGATATTTATATAAACTGCACTCAAAAGAATATAGCACGTAGCATACACAGCACAGGAGATTAACCCCGCTGATGTTTTTCCGTAGAGCAACGTGGGGCATAGCACAGAGTACAGAGTATGTTAAGAGCTGTGCTGTGTTTCATGTCAGGATTTTGATGTTAAAGGAACCCTTTAAAGGTGTTGTTGTGTTGTAGCCTAACACTGGAAAATGTTGAATTCAAAGTGTCTTCTATGATGTCACAAAGAGACAGTTTAAAAAAAATTGTTGAAGACTAAGATCTATCATGAAGACAATTATTTAGCAGTATAATGGGAACAATAGAAATTCTGAATATCACAACCACATCATTTCTGAATGGTCTAAAGGTCTGTGTTTCACATACCCTCTCTCAGTTTCGCTCAGCTAATCAGGAATCATCAACTGAGCCAGGTGTGTAAATGTCTGGGTTAGAACAAAGCGTTGTGTGTAGTTCATCTTGGAGACCACAGCACAGGAACACTGGCATGGGAAATTCTCAAAATTATAAGCTGCTTTTTAAAAACACACTGAAGCAAAATGGGTTTAATAGTGAGTGACATGTGGTGATTGACCACGGACGGAGTCCTTGTCCTTGAATGATGCCTCATGTTGTATCAAAGTTAGTCTGGCAACTGCTGCTAACTCTGGGGCTCTTAATCTCACAAACACAGCAGCGCTTGATCCTGTTTTAACTGCAAACGTACAGTTGTGACATGCATTGTTTCTCAACATCGGTCCTGCCCCTGGCGACCTGGGATGACGACAAGCTCCCGCTCTTCCACATGCCCACGTACACACAGCCAGCACCCGCGTGTGCACCCGGCTGATTTTATTGTGCATGACCTTACGCAGCAGGTGGTCTGGCACCTTGATGGCCTGTAATGCCCCTATTGCCTCCAGTGATCCTTTTGAACTGTTTTCTACTATGTCTGTTGTACCAGCAGATCTGTCCTTTGGGCCTGTCAACACAAGCGTATGGGCTGAGCGTTCGTGTGTGTGTGTGTGTTTTTTTTTTTTTTTCTTTTTTGTACGTTTCTTAGAATTCATATCATTAAAAATGCTGAGTTGTATCCTGTTACCAAGCTGCAGAAACAGTTCTTTCTTTTTCTCTGAACCGACCGGTCTTTCCTCCATAGATAACAGCAGAAATTTGTTCTTTCCGTCATTTCTGTTTTACATATTTCCAAGCTGTGGGCACGGTTTTGATATTTCTTTTGTGTTTCTAAATTTAACGAACTTATTCAACACCAGACATGGTGCGTGTAGAATTTTTCTCACACAAATACAGAGGTCAGTGGCAACCACATTTTTTTGAACTGGCGTAAACTTCTCTTTTTGCCTCTCTCTCAAAGGAGAAACACTTTAAACGCAGCATTACAACAGACACAAGGAATGCGTTGGGGTGTCAGCTGAACATATTGTTGTGGTTATGTCTTAATTTTTCACCTTTTGTTCAGTAATGTCACATATACCATGCCCCATCTTTCTTTAACTTTGACATTTAAAAAACCTGTTACCCAGACCACGTGCTCTGAACAGAGATTCAGCCAAGGCTAATGAGGCAGGAGTTTACATATACACCACAGGAAGGAACCTTTAGCATTGTGGTACAGGAAGAATTAAATAAATAGCATTGATATAATTGTCCTCTCTTAGCACAAGTTCAAAAATAGAACGTCAAGAGGAAGATGTGGCGGGCTGAAAGTGTGACTGTAATTCTTCCAGAACAATGAGGTTTTATCCTGTCAGTCAAGCGCTTGTCTTAGAGTCCTGCTGACAGCACACACACACACACACACACACACACACACACTGTTATCAGCAAGGTTGGAGGCAGGGTGGGACTCTGAGCAGATCCCCGATTTATTTCTGTTCCCATGGTGCCTCTGTTGCATTTCAGACTCCTCTCGTCATCAGTCTAAATACAGGGCTTGGCCTGGGAACTGAGGAAACGGAGGTTGGGAATTCAGGGACGCCTGTATCGCTGAGCACAAAGGCTCTGCAGGAGAAGTTCTCAGTAACACATGTTCTGTGTTCATCTTAGGCCAAGTATTACATATAATTGTGACATGCAGAGACTAATAGGCTAATATGACTCAATGCAGGTGCCTCTCCACTGAAATGAACACACATTCAAATTTGGATGACTTCTCTCTCTTTTTTTTTTTAATGTGGTTCTTCTTCTTTTTAATCTATGAAGATGCAAGGAAAGGTGATGTTTAAATATTAAACAAAAGCAGGATTAACAGTCTGTGCTGTGTGGTAAGATTTATTACTCCTGTCTGGGACGTTTTGTACTCAACCTGCTCACAGATCGCTGTAATGTGTTAGGCGCTAATAAGACATTCACGTCTCCAGCCCCGTGTCGTATTGCTTCACATCCTGCCCTTAACTGACCCGCGTGTCAGTCAAGAACTTGCTCTTGGCAAGCAGCGCAATGCATACACGAACAAGCAATGATTCTTCCCCCCTCAAGACACATTTCTAATCTTTATCAGTCACCGTGTACCAAGCCCGATATAGCTCTAACACCAAGGAACAGAACGTTCGAGTCTTGGTAGCTCGCTGTTCACAACCTATCGGCAAAACTCGGCGTTCTCGCGCTGTGGTTAGTGCAGTCTCCGTAACCGCTAGAGGCGCTATTCTGATATGTCCAAAGATCCCAGTGCGCTTTCGCATAATGAAAGTGTCCGGTCTCTCATTAGTGGTCCGAGTTAAAACTCACACCGCTAATGGTAAATAATATGCATGTTATTAAGCACACTGCAAAGATCTTGCTTTTCCTCTTTTATGTCATGAGCGCACAACTACGGAAACTCCGTAGCACCCTTTAACACGTAAAGCATTTTTAAGCACGTAACGGATTGAACACGCTTTGACCCCAATTCCATTATCATAAACAACAGATGCCACATTTTAAGAGCTAGTGAAATAATATTCTCCCTCCCCTCCCGTGTGTTCCCTGTATATGTACTTATGCAAAGCGAGTGGGCATGTTGACTTGTTTAACATGTTATAGGTTTTTTCCCCCTCCTCTTCAAATTCCTACAGCATTATGAATCAGGTCAGTCAGACTGCTGAGTTTTAGATAGTTGCTTGCTTGTGCAGAATAAGGTTGCGGATGAAATATCACCTGCAGTGTCTTGAGCTCGGGAAGCCTATTTTCCTCTTTTATGAGACAGAGAGAACATGAGATTCAGAGGCCAAGCCTTACTGCACAGCTCTTACACACCGTTAAAGAATTTCAGTGCATCAGCCTGTTTCCACCAGTAACTGAAAGTGAGAAAGAGAGAGAGAGAGAGAGAGAGAGTGTGTGTCTATGTGTGTACGTGCGTGTGGCCCTTTGCCTAATGTTATTAGGCTGGGTCCTCTTGATGTTTCTTTCATTTTATGTTTAAAGCTCTTTCAGAACTGAACTGTAAACCTACAGAGGGTGAATGCAGATCCAAAGACATGTAGTCTCAACGGCTCACAGATCTGAAAATGAGATGGAAACTGAGCAGTAGGTTACGAGAAATTCTTTCCTTTATATCGGTTCAGTTTCTGTCATGGTTTGGCAAGGCTTTTCAGATCCTCTTTATGTGGTCAGATGATAATACATGAGAAAATGAGAGCCTATGTATCTTCACATATGGAAATTCGAATTATAAACATATAAAATGTATTTATAATTATGTTTGATATATTTATAGTTTGAAAATATTTTTTTTTTCATTGCTACTTTCATCAACAACACTCAGTATTCTGAGACAATTAGTTATCATAAGACAGACCGTCCCAGACACAAATCAGGAAACAACTAGAATAATTACATGTGTTCAGTTCCCTTATGATTATCCCTGATTTTACAGCTTGTGGGTTCTGGTCAATGGTTTTAACCAGTGAAAAAAAAAATGTACCTTGCAAAAGCATTATGTAAAGATGCAAACTAAGAGTGTCATAAAATGAACTTTATTTTATCCAGGTCACTGAGCAGACAGAGAATTGTGCCCTGGGATGTATTTGCGTAGCATTACTGCAGTACTCAGTCACAAACTTACTGACTGTTGCTCATCTGCGACTTGTGTCTGCCGCTTTCAGCAAGCTGTTCCTGACCACACGACTATGGTGTCTCAACATTTCTGGGGTGGTGGACTTGTTCTGATATGCACAAGATGCATGTAAAAAAAAAAAAAACAAAAAAAAACCTGTAGTCGGTTGAGTTTTAGTTTTATATACTCAACGCCTCTGGTATTACCACTCCTGGTTTCTCTGTCTGTACTGCACAAGGAGAATCATTAAGTACCTGCCTAGCTGCTTTTGATAGCATACTATGAACATGTGATGGTGTCACAGGTGGTGTGGTCCATTTTATATACATATTCTTTGTCATTGATTTGACTTTGAGGTCAAATGGTTTTAATGTGGTCCTTAAACACGACCTCAGAGAAAGAGAGGATGTTATGGCTTCTGCTCATTAAGAGAAAAAAACCTGTATAGTACAGTTATTGTGTGTGTGTGTGTGTGTGTGTGTGTGTGTGTGTGTGTGTGTGTGTGTGTGTGTGTGAGTGTGTGTGTGTCCGTGTGTGATGTCACCATTCTTGGAGTCACACAAAGGCACCATGTGTTTCAGATACAAGGGGCCACAGTGAATTGGGCTGACCTCATTTCCTGTAGCTGAATCTGCTAGTCCACACTGTTTTGAACCAAACAGAGATGTCTCTTAATTTAACGGTGCGATGTCGTATTTCCTGTTTACATGTTTACTCCGTGAAGATATGCCTAAAACATCTGGCATGCATAATAATAATGTCCAGGAAATTTGTTGTAGTGTTTATTAAGCTGGGTTTTTTTTCCTTTTTTTTTTTTTGCACTCAGGATTATGGAGATTATTGAAATACGGATATAGTCCGATTTCCAAAAGAACCTCCTCACAGTATACTTGCTGGATATGAGAAATCAAGCAGAAAATCTGTCTTAATTTTTTACTCTAAGCTGATTGACATTTCGGAGGCACTGAGCCAAAGCATGTTTATGGGGGGAAAAGCTTCAGTCCTTGGGTCTAAAATGGGGTTATAGGCTCATGGGCTGGATTGCAGGGGGAATGTTTAAGGCGACTGGCAACATCAGAGTCGCGGTTAGCAACCGCTCTCCTCACAATAAAAATAAATCCAACCAGGACTGGGTCTGTCACTTACCGTCCACACTGTGTGACATCACTGCCCTGGCCGACTGTGTTTTCCAGTTGTCCATGGTATCTAGGCAGTACCTCAGCCCTAAGAACACCCCTCACCCACCCACCCACACACACACACACACACACACACACACACACACACAAAATAAGATCAAATAACAGGGTCCCCAATTAACATTGTACAGAAACATTGTGTTGTCTTTAATTGTAGAAATTTGATTTAATTATAGAATATGGATTCTAAATCCCAGACACAGAAAGCCTTGTTGTGTACATTCTCATCATCTTCAATAATATTTTAACAATAAATACATAAATGGATTTGATAAATGAGCACTGTGTTGTTAGATTTGAGCATTATCATCCGTATTCACAGAGAGACAACAGAGAAGAAGTAGCATAACCTACAACTGTGTCTCAGAAGGAAAAAAATTAAATGAAACGAGGACGGCCTATGTCCCCAGTTTACCGTCTCCTCCTCTACATGAATCTGCATACGTCCGTGGAGACTCATAAAATAGCAGAAAAGTCTTGACACTGGCGTGAGTTAATGCGGCAGATGTTTAGATTAGATAGATCTGTTAATTTTCATATCAGATACTATTTTCATGTTGATCCCTTGATGTGACAAGACAGACTGTATTTTCATTCAGGCTGTGGGCAGATTGGGATCAGGAGAGGAAATCGCCTCGGTGATAGTGCTCAGATCTCGGGTTGACTGAGATAGGTACAGCCTGATATGGACAGTCCTTGCGTGTTCTCACATCGCTCTGTTTCTGAGTTTATCTATCCCTCGCTTTGCCATTAAGTGTCGTGAAAGTGTCGACACATTTTGGGACAAAAAAAAGAAAACTTCTCGACAAAATGACAATTTTGTACCGCTTGTTAAATACTAGCCTCTTTCTGAGGAGAACTTGGTGGAAGGGGTTAAATTAATTCACCATTTGAAACGCAGCTGACATTGTTATTTTGGCAGCTACAGGAACCTAATCGAATAACACGTAGGTTGTCACGACTCGGTAAGCAGTAAGCTTTTAATCGCCCCACCAGGAGGCGCAAAAATCTTATGTCGGGAATGGCTATGCTCGCTCTCTCTCTCTCTCTCTCTCTCTCTCTCTCTCTCTCTCTCTCCCCGCCGCCCCTACCTCCCCCAGACAGACTAGCACATACACAAAGAACTTCTTAAAAGGTCAGCGTATATAAAGAAAATAAAACTGTGTGTTCGCTGGAATGTACGCTGAAATATGGAGTTAGTTACAATTCTCTGTAGTCGATCACATGTCATACTCATGATTGGCTTTGCGGAGAATTGGCTGCCGGAAAACACAGCTGGTTACAGGGTGGTATCAGTCCAGATGCTGTAAAGTTCAAAGATACAATTTCATGGCATGTGTAGAGCAGCCAAGCTGATTTAACATAGATTGCAATTGTCTTTATTCTGCTGTATCAAACTTTTATGTCAACGTTCTCATTTGTTACATCATAACAAATGAGAACGTTAACTTTTGGCGGGACATACACCAGGCTGTGCGAATTTCAAGCCGGAGATATCCTATACGGTGCAATGCCGGTATTATATAGGTTTCATTAGGCTACATAGTTTTTTAGTCGAACTTAGGTACATAAAGGTAGTGCGCTTGCTTGACGTGACCCTATATAGCATAGTGAGCCAGCAGCTAATTAAATCTTTAAAAGCAAGGAGCTAGTCTTGCTACCACAAAGGTTTACGGTGTGATTGATTTTTGTTTTTTTTGGGGGGGGGGGGACCGAGCTTTGCTAAGCTGCTGTCAGATCATCTGTTCTTGATCATCTTGCCTTTGTTTGTACTCAGTCCACTGTTTTTTTCTTTTTTCATTTGAAAAAAAAAAAAACAAAACAAAGAAAAATAACCCCTTGGGTGACAGTTTTGAATCGATTGTACATTTAAGTGCGTTACTGAAGAGGCTAGGAAAACACAAGGTCACTAAAATCTCCACTTGCTTTTGGGTCACTGCAGTGCTGAGGGTTTGTCCATCCAGGCAAGGTATGTGACCAGACAAGTCTGTCTTCCCAAACCCTTTAACTCTTGAAGCCCCCCCCCCCCCCCCCCCCCCACACACACACACACACACACACACACACACTCCCATCCTAACCCCCCAGATTCCATCCCGTAGCTCCTCTTCCAAAAAGCACAGAGCAGAAAGTGGTAACCCACTCCAAAGTTAAACACATTCCAACACGTGCCTTCCACTGGCCTAAAAAGCCCAGTGGCCTGTGGGGCAGGTTGTGACTATACTTGGCGGGGGGGGGGGGGGCTGGTTTTGACAGAGAGAGAGCTTAGAAAAGCACGCCGATACAGACCGCTTATCACATCCCCCTACCATATATCTCTACACCTCTGCTTTCACACGAACATAATCTCTCCCGCGGAGAGGTGCTGCTTAGCTCATTTGCTTATGAAGCCCCAGCGGATCTGGCACCAGGATTTGGCGCTTCCTGCCAGCCCTGGGCCAAAGTCAGTTGACCGGCTAAAAATACTGCCTAGCCTTACTTGTTAAGGACTGCCGGGCGATCTACTCACGGCTAATAATAGATAACGGTACGCAGAGGGTTCTTTTTTTTTTTCCTTTTTAATTTTAAACCAAATCTAATTTGTCACATGGATTGTGTTTGGGGAGCTCTGTAAAATGATGGATTTGTGAGTTATGTGACAGTGCTGTCACAGATTAAGGAGAAATTTTTAAATAGTTCCAATAAGAATCCTAAAAATGTTAGATATCACCAGTATATGAGATATGTCTTTGTACTGAATACAACAATTTACAATGTATATTCAGTTCCAATATCGTTAGATTCTGTTTACCCTGGGCTTACTAGTTAGGCAGTTCGTTTTTGGATTAATCTAGCTGTAAGTAACAAGCACTTGTGGAGGTCAATTCTAAGTGCAGTTAGGATTGGTAAGCATGTGCGTAACTCACCCTAGCAGGCATGTGGTTTGTAATGTCCCTTTGAAAGTTAATCCATTCACATTGTGAAACCTATGCATTCATTGCCAGCGTGACTTAAATTGGAGCATACAGATGAATGCATTTGGGTGGGTCTGACATTAAATCAGATTGAATCATGTGAGAATGCACAGTGAATATACTCTGAGGACAGCCTTTTTGCTTAAGTGTTGGGTTTAGTCTCTGGCCTCTGTCCCTTGCTGTGGCATGTTTGACTCCATCATCAGGCTGGATTTAGCACATCCACCTTCAGCGTGCCCTTACACTTACATATACAGACTTACACACACATATACATATACACACACACACACACACACACACACATATATATATATATATATATATATATATATATATATATATATACACACACACACACACATACATACATATATGTGTCTGTGTGTATGTATATATAGACAGAGGATTAGGATTTCTAAATGTGCTCATAAACGTGTGTCTGGGTGGTGCTGCATGAACATTAATTTAACTACCCTGTAAGTGAACACATTCTAGAAGATCTATTGCAAAGATTCCAGACATGTTCCTTAAAAAAAAAAAGGCTGTCAGTCTGGATGATTTTTCTCTTGTCTATACAGTGACTGTTTCCACAATCAAGACAAGAGTAACGCTGATATAAACCTGATATACGCTGATATAAACTTTTATGAACCCAAAGTTAGCAAATTTATAAGGGAACTTCTTCAACTGTTATGAATCTCTAGCACATAGCATTATGTGGCCTGTCTTCTGGAGCTAGTCATTTACCTATTAGAGCACCTCTCTCTTTAGCAGGCGTTGGACCCGAGAAGAACAGATCTGAATTTTGCCCCTGGACTCGCAAGTCTCTCCTGCTCCAGTTAAGTCAAAATGATTGAGGTTTAGCTGATGCTTTCCAGAAACTGAATCTGGACCCACACAGTTTACTAAGGACATCCCTCCCATTCGAAGATATCAGCCCAGTTTATAATATATAATATGTGTGTTAACTGATGCAGTTCACGCAGACGGTCGGGAACCTAATGGATGTCATGATAAAGCATTAATGAGCTCTGTGTGTGCATGTGTGTGTGTGTATGTGTGTGTGAGTGAGAGAGAGAGAGAGAGAGAGAGAGAAAGAGGGTATATAGAACAATTCAGTTCAGTGGGTCATTTTAGACCACCCACTTAAGTCATTTGTCAGAGGAAGTCATTTAGCAGCACTTAATGGACAGTGCTGGCACTATTAAACCAAAAGACACGAGTTACATTTGCACGTGATCAATAAACCGTATTGGTCTGAAGTAAGTAACCATGTGTGTGCTCAGTCAGTCCTGGCCTTAATGGCTGCTTCACCGTGCCATGGAAAAATTGTTCTGCTTATTTTATGGTGAAACATTAGCACTGTATAAAGTCCTTTGTAAAGCATTAGCAGAATGAGCACTCTAAGGGCTCTTGTGTTAGTTCCACTCAGTCCAAACAAACAAACAAACAAAAAAAAAGGTGTAGAGTTCCAGCTGAATCAAAGTGGTGTCTCATGACCTACATGAAGTCAACTCACCCTTGAGAATATCCCATATACTTGACTTATTAAATCCTATTTATTTATTGGTTTGTTTGTTTGTGGTTAGACTACTCTGTAGTATCACTGCCCTTATCTGAGACACCAAAACACATACGGTAATAACAGAGTCTAAAGCCCTCATGGAACACTCCTCAGTCGTGATAGTTAGTTCGGTTTGGACTTTATACAGACTGGATGTAATAGAACACCGTTTGGGGGAAAAAAAGAAAAGCAAAGAAAAGACACGACGTGACAATGCACATGTGCCTGAGTATAAACGTGTAACTGAAGTGCTAGTGGAAACTGCCAGAGCATTATGACCAAAAAAAATGAGATGTTTCGAAAACAGTGTCAGCTGTTATTACGGCGTGAGGCCAGCGCTGGTTCTATGGAACGCTGAGGGGCCATGAGAAGTAACAGAAAAGGCTTCCTCTCATGATGGAGGTGGTGACCTTCTGCTTGAGGCCAGTGAAAGTCGCGTTTGAATGGTTTCGTGACCTTCCTACCGATCCGTTTATGAATAGACGTTGGGACCCAATGTCAATTTATTTTGAAAATCCTCATGTCAACGTTGTTATTCAGACCGTTATTAGGCAAACAGAGCCGAGAGCGTCCCCCTCCCCCACTCCCACCCCCCGTTCTATTATCACTGATAAACAGGGTAATGTAGCTGCTTTGTTGTCCTGATACACCCACTGCAATTGACGCTCTTGTTATTGCTGGAGTGTATCTTTCATCATCGACATCCAAGGACTGGGTGCTATGATCCACCCACTGTGGCATTGTGAGTTCAGGGCTAATTAATCACACGGTGTACGGTACCTCTTCCAAACTGTTTTCATAACCCTTCCTTGACATTTTCTGGGCTAGTTTTTTTTTTTTTTTACAAACGTATAATTGCTGAGCACTTGGGTGGAGAACAAACGCAGAATCGTGTTGCTACTCCAAACGCTTCATTGCGGATCTCGAATTTCAGTATTCCGTTCGCCCCCCCCCCCCCCCCCCCCCCCCTTCAGTGGAAAGGTAATATGCTCACCACCAAGTGTTGTTAGAATCTCATATGTAGCGTGAAACAAATGTTTGGAGAAGATGGAGTTTTTAAGCCCCTTAAACTCCCCTCGCCTTTTGGTTACTTTTAAATTGTAGAGAGGGAGGTGGTTGTCCTGGACTCCCTGTTCCTCCAGACTACTGCCAATGGATGCAAGATGAGAATGATCTGAACAATTTCTAATTCATTGCTTAGTCAGAGGCACCGGCCGCATTTTGATCCATGTGACCTCAGTGAGCACAGTTCTCTTTATATCCTTAAAATAAGACTAAAATTCCTACGGCTGTTTGACTAAGGACAACCGAAGTTGCAGGAAGCTGTCAGCAGTGTGTTTGTATTTTAAGACATCTCTGCACCTGTAGGTGTGGTGCAGCCCACCAACCACATCAGCAGTTATAAAATGCTAACATTAGCATGCTTAGCCGGAAACAATGAGATCAGACGATCCTTATAATTAGCTGTTATCATCATCGTACACACAACAGGATGTCGAGGTAAGTCACATTAGTGAGGTGCACTTGCTTTTAATGTCATATGATACATTATTCAGGTCCATAGCAACACGACTATTTGTGGCGCACTCCAGAGATGCTGCCTTTAAAAACGACAGCGGTGTCTGGCTTGCATCAACACCTGATAAGCACGTAGAGCTACCGATCTCCCACGGTGCGCCTTCGTTTCACGTAAAAAAAAAGCGTCTCTTTGACTTCATTCTTTATTTACTCTCAAAGACATACGACTCTCTGTTGCAAAGTGGTTATTTCAGTCTTCTGTGAGAGCGTGCCACAAACTATTTTTTGTCTTCCACTGGAGGGAAAGTTGTTCTCGTGCAATGGGCTCCCGTCATACTGAGCTTTAATTGGCATTCTGGGAAAGAGAACGTTTATGACCTTGAGTTAACAAGCACTCTCTGGTAAGCTGCTATCAGCTGACTTGTTCTAAAGGAGCTTATCCTTTGTTCCGTGGTGGCGGTGCTGCTGCTATTATTATTTTTAACCTGATGGCACCTGACAGTTAGTGCTGCGCGGAGCAGCATACGGTCATTTCACCTCTATGCGGACTTCACGCTGCCTTGGCGTTAGTGACACGTTCGCGAAAGCATACAGCGTGCTTTTCTGTTGCCTCGGGCGCTATTGATGCAGCTGTAGATGACGCGAGTAGAAAGGTGTGTGCATCAGGTCTCGATAAGTGTTGCTGTGACCTAGATTGGATGTAAGCGATCCAAAGCTATATGAAATTCATGCGGATGACACCCACATGGGAACTATTTGTAGACTGTGTTGTTTATCTGGAGACGGACCAAACAGGAAGCGAACATGTGAGGGTAGCTGGAGAAGGCCCAGACAGGAGAAAACACAAACATGCAAACATCCAGTTGTTGCCAAAATGAAAAATTTTCATGAATTTATACATGATTCTAGCACTTTGCTTGTGCATTTTTTTTTTTTTTCAAATTTTCCCATGCCCAGAATTACAAGCCATAGCAGGTGGACTTCAGAAATAGAGCAGGCAAATCAGCAAACGCAGTCTGTGACCCTGAATAAAACATGAACCCAAACACCTTTTATCCCAATGACCACTGTTTGAGGAGTATACAGTGACCTCTGTGTACAACAGTGCAGTTGTTTTGTGAAAAGGTGTTCCTGACTTCCAGCCCCTTAGGACCTTCTTGACATTTGAACACCTGCGTTGTAAACCCGTGTCAGCGCAGCACATTAAATTGCTTTACTAGTCTTCAAAGCTGATGACTACCACACGTTGGCGTGTTAATGCAGGGGTGTAACACAAAGGCATCTGTATTGTGGTTTCAACAGCGTTGCCGTTCACAGACACGGTTTTCCAGTCTGACACGGAGCCTCAGCTGGGCTGCCTCTCAGCCAACTGCTCGGTCTCACGCTGTTTACTTTCTCCTGGTTGAAAGAATGTACGCTATCTGTTCCTCTAATCTGCTTCTTCAGCCGAGCCAGAATCTGACAGACAGCAGAGGCCTGAGTCACTCTGACTTTAATGGTTTGATAAGATTTTTTTTTTTCTTCTTCTTTTTTATTTAGATTTTTTTTTTTTTTTTAATTGGACTGAGGTCCCTCTGAAATGCCCTCTCAACTTTAAAAACAGTGAAATCGTTGTTGATCGTTGCTGCTTTGAAAAGCATGTTCAACTAAACCTAAAACACAAAAACAAACATAAATAAAACTGCGTGATGAATGAAGTGACGGATCGACAGAACTACATGAGCACAGGGAAGCCACCACCTGTACTTTTTTCCCCCCCCCCACCAGGTTTTCATCCCAAATGGGAATCCTGTGCTGCTGTAGTACTGGTGCACTTCATGGTACGTGACATTCAGATTCAGCAGTTCATGTAAAAACCAGCTGAACCGAGGAGAGCGTGCCATGTCCCCTGAGGACGATCCTCTTTCACTCCCCAGCCCGCTGACCCCTGCAGGTGGGAAAGCGTTCTCTCTGGCGGCGAGACGCACGCGGACCTGATCCGGGATCAGGCACGCCGCCCATCTGTAGATGAAGGTCAGCAGCAACTCCACAAATGCCACCATATTGCCTGCTGCCTGTTCTGAGAGTTTGTTTTACGTTAAGATTCTATGTGTTTGGCCTCTTCATCTGTACGTCCTTTCACGCACAACATACACAACGCCAAAAAAAAAAAAAAATTAAATCTGACCCTGATGCAGTCATGACAGCGATGGTAATCTTCACGCCTTTGAGCATCGAATCTCTGTATTCATCTGGCTACGTATGAAGACTCCTCCTGTTTCGAAAGTATTGTTCACGTCATTGATTTGTCAGCGTAAGCAAATTGCGTGTCAGTGGTGAAAAACCTCAGGTGACACCTTGTCTGTATGTACATGCCTGTGGTGAGTAGCTGAACGTGCCAGGGGGCGTGTTTAAACGCTGCCTTAGTAAACAGACTCTTTTTCTCCCAATTCATTGGTCTGAGAGGGAAACAAAACGCGGGGATGAATTATAAAAGCGGTCACCTTGTCTCGGTGGCTCACTTTGCTCCTCTGAACCGCGGCCAACTCGTCTGAGGTACGCACAACGTTCTGATATCAGAAGACTCTCTTTTTTCCTTCACCTGTTTCTCTACTAGTCTCTAGTCTTTCTTTTCTTTGTGCATAACGTATAGGAAACTAATTCACGGAAAGATCAAGTTAACTACTAAATGTTTTAGTCCCTCTTCATAAAAAAAAAAAAAGCTGGCAATGTTCGTGACTTCCCACGTACAACAAACTCCGCAAAACAACCTTATATTTACTTGCCATTTTTATTAATATCATTTGAACAGAGGAACCAATGTTAACAAAATGGAGTACCAGTACTTGGAGGAAAATATTAAAAAAAAAAAAAAAAAAAAATTCATAAATGTTCTACATGCTACACCTTAACCTAATTTAATCATGCTTCCTTGGAAATAAAAACATACAATTAAAATAAAATTAATGACATACAATATACTTCACCATTTACTTCTCTTTAATGTACCTTCCATTAAATTCTTCCATGCACACAATTCTAATGTCACATTTATATAAAAAGGGGGGGAGGGGCAAATTTAAGACTTTTAGGCGCATCAAATTCCATAAAGTAATTTTTCCTCTCATAAAGACAAAGCACCTGCAAGTTAAAAAAAAAAAAGAAAAAACAGAATTCAAAGAAATAGAAAAAGGTGAATGATTTCCTACAGGAAACAAATGTTGGAAATGGAAAGATCGTTTTCTTTACAACGCAACTGGATGAATTTACATCCGACCATTAAAAATGAACAGTGCCAAAATGAAGAAGAAAAAAAAAAGAAAAAAAAGATGGAAGTCCAATGCCTCAGTTTCCACACAGTTACACTGAAATTACACATTTCTTTTTCTTTTTTTTTTTTTTTCAAATAAATATCTCACATCTGCTAAAAATAAATAAGGATTTCAACACTTCACTATGGCAAATGCAAAATAAAGAAAAAGGAAAGTCATTGTGCACTGGCATCAGAGTGAATCTCTCTCTCTAAAGCACTGATGTGGCTCCATGTGTCTACGTTCTGCTGTTACCTTGAGGTAGATACCACATTAACAAAGTTCTACATTTAATGGTTGCTGCTGGCATCATGTCAAATAAACATTACAGTATGAAAAAAAAAAAAAAAAAAAAAAAGGATTTTTAGAAGACTGGTTTTGGGGGGGGAATAATAGTAATAATAATAAACATAAATAAGTTATCCATTTAAAAAAAAAAAAAAAGATCAATATGGAAATAAGGTGAATCTACCTGCCTGTCCCCCCTCTAACCAGGTGTTTTGTTTTTTTTTATTCGAAGACCTCGTCCAGGCCGAGGACAGCAAAATGTCAGTCTTTTTTTTTTTTTTTTTAGTGCATTTTCTCACTGTGTCCCTCTGTTCACCTTAAAATGAAAAAACCCTTTCCTTTTCTCCCTCTTCTCTCTCTTCAACTTCTCACAAAAAAAACCTCCCCATCTAACTTACCTCCTCGTACATGTATCTATAATACACGGTGTGCAAATGACATGCCAGTTTGTTTGTTTGTTTGTTTTGTAATCAAGATGCAGATATGAAGCTCAGAGGGGCTCAAATGAGTAAAATGTTGAAAGTGTGTTGACTGACACTTTACGAATTTATCAACTCAAGTCATCTACTAAAGTCATAGAATTGGAAAAAAAAAAAAAAAAAAAAAAGGTTTCTTAAAAAGTAACCATACATAAAAGGTATGAAATGATTCAAGTAAAGTAATACACTACCAATATATATAAAAAAATAAGTCGAAATCTCGCACTGGGGCGGGGGGGGTTTAATTCAGATGTTTAAAAATGCTGCTGTAGGTTTTGTGGGCGATTTGGGGGGAACATTTGACGGCCGAGGGCGTTAGCGTGGCCTGTAGAGACTTGAGCGGTAAATCGGCCGCGCCGTCGACCCCGGGGAGGGCGAGCGACTCCAGCTGCACGTTGAACACGATCTCTCCGTTCCTGGGCAGGAAGCCGTCCTCCGCAGACTTCACCTCCGCGGATTCCGGCTCCAAAACCTCCACCGCCTCCTCCCTTTTGCTGAACAGCCGGTCCAAGTAACTGGTGTAGATGGTCTCCCTCGTCTGCAGCCCGTCGTCCTTCCTGGCGTCCCAGCAAGCCTCGTCGATCAGGCAGCTCTCCTCGCCCGGGACGCCCACGTATCCGGTGAAACTCTCCCAGGGATTGGGTGCTCGGCCCCCCAGCTGGGCCAGGTTGACCAAGCACTTCTCCTCTTTCTCCTGGCTTATGGACTTGGACATGGAGTTACGGCTTTCCATCTGGGACACGGAGCTGTTGAGCTCGTTGAGGAGGCCGACCTCGCAGGGCTCGGGCTGCAGGCTGAGCTTGATGGTGCTGGCGATGAAGGAGTCGAAATCGAAGCCCTGGTTCTGGTTCTTTTCCTGTTCCCAGTCTTTCTCCGCCTGGTTCTGGGAGGCCTCCTGCAGGGCGATCTGTGCCTTGACCAAGCCGTTTTTCTCGCACTTGGTTTTGACCCCTTTCTTATCCGCTTTCTCCTTGCTCTGCTGCTCCTTCCAGTTGGACAGGTCGATGATAAGCTTGGGCTCGTAGTAGTGGTTGACCTCGCTGTCGCGCCAGACGAGGTTGTCCAGGTAGGACGGCGACACGGCCTTGTAGTTGCAGGTGTGGTTGCACTCCAGGTCGCAGTACTTGTTCTCGTGGTGGTCCTCGTACTGCCACGACCGCTCCGGCGGAAACATGGTGTCGAAGGAGGGATCGTCCAAGAACTTCTCGCGGTCTCCGTCCATGTACTTACGAGGGTCCACCTGCACCTCCTCCTCGTCGGTGAAGTCCGACATGGCGCGGGGGTCTCGCTGAACCTCCTCGGCCTCATGGGTACTGTGGAGATGCCAGTCTTGGTCAGAAAACTGGCTATCATGGTACCTGTGGGAGACAGAGAGTAGAACTGAAGGGCCCTGCCTGGAGCCACTACAACGTAAAAGGTGAACGTCAGACCCAACGAGGGCTTTTGACTCGCAGCCTCGTGGCCTGTGGCTCACCTGTCCCAGTTATAGACGTGGCTGTGACTCTCATCCATCAGCAGGATGTCATCCACCTCGTCCTCGATGTGGAAGGGATGGCTGGAGATTGGCTCGTCCAAGGGAAAGGAGTAATCACTCATGTAAGGATGAGCCAGGGCTTCCTCCGCAGTTAGCCGATCCATGGGGTTGAAGGTCAGGATTTTCTCCAGGAAATCCAAGGCTGTTGGGGACAAGACAGGGGTAAGTAACAAAAAAAAAAAAAAAAAAAGGAGAGAAACCCCCCCCCCCCCCCCCCCCAATACATATGCACATATAAGCATCTTGTTTTTGAGGCAGAGTGCGCTGACGTACCCTCAGCACTGACGCCTGGCAGCAGTTTGGCCAGCGGAGTCTGTGGTTCGGACATGTCGTTCTTAATGAACACAGGGATAACACTCTGCAGCTCCAGCCTGTCCTCCTCATGGATCACAGGAATGGACTCCAGGATCAGCTGCATTTGCTCCAGCTCATGAGCACCTGCTCACACACACACACACACACACACACGTACACGTGTTAATCGTAAAGTGGCACCGTTCGACTGTGAGAGTGTAAATTCAAACTTCAGGGATGAGTCGCATAACTCATGAACACCAGAGCCCTGAGTCATTTCACTCTCACGGACACACACACACACACACACACACACACACACACACTAACACGCTCAGTGCTCCTGTGCAAACATATCGATAGTCCAGACTTAACAGTCTCACAGCACGAGCTGAATTTTTTTTTTTTTTCTTTTAAGCGTTACTCTCAGAGCGAGAGACCTGACCCACTTCCCATTCTGCTGTGTTCACCTTTTCAGACTTAATGAGCAGTCTACAGCCAGGAGAGAAAATAAAGAGGAAAAAAAAAAAAGAATCAGAATACTCTTAAATGACCGTGTCCTACTTTTCTCCTCCTGCCATCATTCCCATTACCACTTGTTTCCTGATTGGCCTGTTTATGCATGTGTGTGTGAGTTAGAAAAAAAAACAAAAAAAAAAACACTGACCTGCAAAGAGGGTCTTCCCCGTCAGCATCTCGGCGAAGATGCAGCCGGCTGCCCACATGTCGATGGCTTTGGTGTAGTTATTGGGGGAGAGCAGCAGGCGCGGTGATCTGTACCACTTTGTGACCAGGCCTTCGGAGAGGTGACCCTGCAGGGGGAAAAAAAAAAAAAAGACGAAACCGTGAGGGGCGGGGGGGGCATTTGGAGGTTTTCAGGTGAAGCCCAGCTTAAATCTCTATTTGACAGGATTCAGCCGAGATCTTCAATCTGCTAATGATGTGCCTGCAAAAGCACTGATGGCAACGTATCCACTGAAATACTGCATAGCTTATTCTGTCACACCGGGGACCAAAAACTCATTTTTTTTTTTGCTGCAACCTCCTATCTGCAGTAGCTGTAACCCATGGGTAGCTCCTAAGGTCTCCATAATTTGTGAAAGTAATTCAGTGAAAACGTGCCAACGTTCAAAGTCAAAGACATGTCTGACATGTTCCTGCAGGTTTGTATTTCTACAGAAATATTCATAATGCGGAGAGATGGTTTTTCGTCGGCCACAAGACCCTGTGCCACTTTCACTTCGGTATTTTGTCATGGTAAAAACATGCTTTTAGCAGTTCACGAAAACCATACCCACAAAAGTCAGGTCACGGTTTACTCAGTAAGCTCAGAATGCGGCTTTTATTACTTCGAGGGATTTTTTTTTTTTTTTGTTGTTGCCATGTGCTGTAACCTATAAAAGGTCTTAGCCAGAATTTAGCCAGAACCAACAGCAGTAAAAAAAAAAAAAATTAAGTGAGAAGTTAAATTTTAACTTGAACCAGAAACATAAGAAGCATCCAGTTCCAACAAAACTGTTCCACCCAAACTGGTGGAAGTCAAGCATTCACTTAATGCCTTTGCACCGCTGCTTGAAATCCAGTACACGCTAAACACAGCCGGCGGTGTCAAAGCTCAAATAACACGCAGCAGAGTGGACCTTCACCTGCAGTGTGGCCTGACTATCCCAAAGTGACTGTGCAGTGACAGGAGGGGCAGACAGGACGCGTGGAGCCTCTGTCAGCGACTCTTATGCCTCGTCCAGAGAGCAAGATAATCCTCCTCGCGCCTGACATTGAAAACCCAGACGGTCAGATCAGTGACACCAATCTGCATTTCTCACCCACTGTCTGCAGGATCATACAGGTAGATGATGTGGCACCGCCAAAAAACCGCCCGCGGTGAGACGGAGCGGCCGACCCGGCGTCTGCTAGACGCTGATTCACTCGGTTTTGTTGTGAGGAACCGCTCTCTCTCTCTCTCTCTCTTCACAGCTAACCAGACACTTTGATCCTTCTCTACTGTGTTTACGTTCACAGTTTATTACAAGACAGATTTCTCCAACAGGCCGGGAGCCCAGCTGTAGAACTGCTTCTTGCGACAGACAGTACAAAAGAATCCCCATTTCCTTACATGAGCTGAGTGAACTAAATGCCCCCCCCCCCCCTTACCACGTCAGCTCTTGTCCTGTCTATGGGCTACATGTTAAGACAGCAGGAGTTGATCAAAGACATGAGGGAGAAAAGGAGCATGAAAACCAAGATGGGGGGGGGGGGGGGGGGGGGGGGGGGGGGGGACTGTAAAACTAGACTGGCTGGCGCGAAATGAATAATACAACTCGAGACTACATTCCTCTTCAACAGATCACCTGTGGAGTGGATTAATGAAACTTAATTCTTTTTCCCGACAAAAGAATGTTGTTGTTTTTTTTTTTTTTGTTAAGTACTTCCTAAAAGAGAAGAGAGATTCAGAGCATTTCTGTTGTGCTGGCGTTTAGATGCTGAACAGGTGGTTTAGACAGCTTCGTCTGGTCTGTCTGGTGAGACAAAAGCTGACTAACCACTCTGGTAACAGGGTTTCCTTACTCAGGAAGCTGACCTCACCCTTGGTGTCAAACACTCCGAAATGTCGCAAACCAGGCTGATTCATGTCTCTCATTTGTACAGTGTATTGTAAAAACCATCCAACCCGAAACAGCCATCATCCCTTTGGCAAACAAACACGGCTACCTAAAGAAATCCGCCCTTAAGATTAACTTCAAACACAGAGCACAAAGTAGCCAGTAAGAGGAACCTGCTATGTAAATCCTGAAGACTGAAAGGTCAGGTCTCATATACGTAAATCTATATACTGCTCCTAAATTCACACATAAACTGTACTCCTTTCAGAGAGAGGATTACAGAAAATAAATAAATACAGAAATAAATAAAACAAACATGTTAGATGAGTGTAATACTAACATGTTTGGAAATCATGTGGTTTGGACAAAGGGCCTTGTAAAGCCATGCACTAAGACTCTGAAATCCAACTGGTTTAAGTGCTATTTTTTGTGGTTCTTGTGGAGCGTTGGAACCAAGGGTGGTTGAGGAGTTATAAAGAAAAGACAGTGTGAGTATGTGTGTCACAGAGACACCCCCCCCCCCCCCCGAGACATGTGAACGTTTCTCTGTGTAACCTTTCAGTGAATATCACTGTGGTCTTTCACATGTCAGCCCACCCTACCACATGTAACGGAGCTCAAATGGCCTTTGTCACAGAGAGCCAGCCAAGGACCCAGTCAAAACAATGTATCCAACACAGACACCCCCCTCCCCAACCAAAGACTCTAGTGTCTGATTGCAAAAACAGTGAGACAAACCCAGACAGAGAGCAGGCCGGGGGGGGGGGGAGCACCGTGGGGAGACTGGAAGGGGGGTGGGGGGGGGGATCTGCTTTGCACGTGAATTCCTCAAATTCCTTAAGCTGGGTCACATTTCCATAGAAGAGAGGCCTTGTGTCTTGGCACACACTCCAAACCTCTCATAAATGTTAGTTAAAACAGCCCCTTTAGAGAAGACTATCCCCACATTCCTGTTCCGACGCTGGCAGTTTCTCTCATGAGGAAATAAAAAATGGAATGAAGAAAATAAACTCATTTATGACAGGGCTTGTTCATGTAGGTAGTCTCTCTCTCTCTGTCCTAAATAAGAAACTCTTTCATAAGTAAACAATTACCATCGGTGGTGAATCATTACCTTCTCTTTACCCGGAGCAACAACCAGAACAAAGCCTTGATTTTTTTTTTCCTTCCCCCCACTGTGTTAAACCTGCTTTTTTTTCCCCTCTCTGTTTAACAACAGACATACAGCTGAAACTCACAGAAAATCTCACAGACTAACAACAGATCAGGACAGGAAATGATCCGCTGAAACCAGCAGTCGTGCCTAGCGCTTTTCTTTTGTTTTTCTTTTTTCTTTTCTGTCTTTGAAGCTCGCCTCTTTGTCGGCAATCATTAACAGACATGAGCGCCGTCCAATGGGAGGCCTCCTGAGAGGAGAGACACCGCTGAAACGGCTCTGTGCTGTGGAAAGTCGGGGCTGTTCTATTGGCAGAGACCGAGACTGGGCTGAGTACAGGAGCAGCCTGACGGAGTCTGGGCTGAGCTGGCTGCACCTGGTTCCCACCACAACCCAAACCCTGCAAGCCAGGCCTGACACACACACACACACACACACACGCACGCACGCACGCACGCACGCATGCACAGACACAGAGGCTTCTCTTCTTTATCAAGACACAAACTGTTAATATGGGCCAGAAAAGACGACCGAGCCAGACGAACCAAATGGTTTGGTTTGAGAGAGAGACGATGGCACATTGCAGTGGTAGTGACTAGTGGGGGGGGGGGGGGGGGAGTAAAACATTTCCAAGCTCTTGTCTATAACAGAGACTCATCAGTTTATCCATTGACTGCATATTCCTATAACAATTAACAAACTATAGGCCTGCACACCCACAGCATAAAATAAGCTGAGAGAGACGGAGAGGGGGAGAGAGAGAGAGAGTGTTTATATTCACAGTTCCACAGGTCTGGAAGCTATTCAGAGAGGCACAGAGGCTAAATTAAGGCAACACTTTCCCCACTCAGGAAAAAAAAAAAAAAAGGCGGCCCGGCAGCACTAGGCGCAGTGCTCTTAAAGTGACTTTGAGTTTGTGGCAGCTGCAAGGGGAAGAGGCCGGGCCCGGGCGACATGTGAGCGGAGAGCAGACAGAGCGATGACTAATCTCGGGTGCGACTAAGCATCTGACTGCGTCTCCGAGAGCCTTAAGGCCTGTGGAATTAGGCCCCCACACATCAGCCACCAGTCATCACAACCTACTTTCCATGGCCCTGCGCCATCTTGATCTGCTAAGTCACTTACAAGAATGTGAAAGTGAGGTTTAAAAGAGAAAGTGTATATATGTAGATCTATACGCACGTCAAAAGCACACACCCCGGAGGAGCCTGGTTTAAAGGAACAAACTCCTAAACAACGGTTTGTCACCACCAGCCCCCCCGGTATCCTGACCGAAGACAGAACTAGTAACAACTGCACAGCTGTAGATGATTTAAACAATATTCCGCCCCCCTCCCTCCATCACTAACCAACCGTGACCTTTTTCGAATCAACAACATTTTAGGTCCTCCTGTGGCAAGCTGCATCTGCATCGACTCACCAACGGAAATAGGTAATTCCTTTAGAGGCTTGTGAACAGGAAACCACTCACATTTGGGGTGGGAAGTAGACACATTCTTTACTAGCATTCTTCACTGGTTTTGCTAAATTCCTTCCCACAAGAGGATACAGGCAGGAACAGATGGTGACTCATTCAAAAGCAGCATTTCAGTTTTATCAATACACTTCTCTCAGAGATGCATGAGAGAAAAAAAAACCCTGACAAAACTAACAAAGTATGAAAAGGGAAAAATGAAAAGCACTGCAAAATACCTTATGGGAATAATGCGGGTCCATAATTCGAGCCAGTCCAAAGTCTCCAATTCTCAGTACCAGGTCCTCTGTGTTGACAAAGAGGTTGGCAGGCTTGAGGTCTCTGTGCAGGACGTTGGCAGAGTGGATGTATTTGAGGCCACGCAGGAGCTGGTACATGAAGAGACGGGCATGACCCTCCGAGAGGAGTCCCTGCTCCAGCAGTTTACACAGGTCCGTCTCCATGTACTCCTGAACGATGTAGACAGAGTTCACCTCCGTCAGGGAGGTCACATCCTCCGTCAGCCGCCTGCCGCAGGGGCCCAGGGTCTCGAACACCTTGACGATGTTGTCGTGGTCGAGGCGTCGGATGATTTTTATCTCCCGCAGGGCGTGTTTCACACTCTGGGGGTCTGTGAGGATTATCTTCTTCACTGCCACCCTCTTGTCACAGTCTGTGTCCACAGCGGAGAAAACCAGACCGTTTCCACCATAGCCGAGCGGCTTCAGGTCCATGTAACGGGGGCCCAGGTCGAAGCCATGAATATTCATGAGGCTTTCGAATTTCTCTGCCATTTTATCTTCGGCAGAAACCTCTTCCTCAAGTTACTTTAAAAGGATCTCGATTTGGTTACGACCAATACAGCCAGAGGAAATTTTGGATTGCAGTTCACTTGCCCGTGACGATATCAGAAAATCCTGAAACTACTTTTTCCTTATTCAGATGTTTTGGGCAGATAAAGTCACAAAAGGACTTGCGAGTTCCCCCCTGCCTGGCCCTCACAGTCTTTCAACTAAGAGAGCTTTTTGATATGTTACCAGACTGTGTTGTCATTGTTCAGAAAATTCAAGCCGTTTAATCTCAATATAGGTACTTGGGATTCTTTTTTTTCAAACCATTAACTTCTAAATGAATCGCGGTTTTCTGAAACTCTACTGCGATAGGTTTTAATGGAATGGATTTGGAGGCCAATTATAAACCTATGAACTCAAAAGAAATAATAGAAGTGTCCATTTTCATCCTCACAGTGCAGATACATTCAGTGTATGACTGGTCCTGAGCAGCATCATTCTAATGTGCCAAGCAGCACAAATTTTATTATTCTAATCTTTTTTTTTTTTTTTTTCTCCCTGTCCAGACCACCTGATTCTAAAGCACAACTTATCAGCTGATCTCACTTCGAACGCTTCCCCTCAATGATCAGGTGGCTCGAGCTCACCACAGTCGCAATCAAAACTATCCTCCATTTTACATTGGAATAACCTGCAACACAAAAAAGAAAAAAAATTTGATTAGTGGGCTAACACAGATTTACTGTAAAAACAAAACAAACAAGGAAAACATTATCAATTATGATGTAAACTCTGCACTGATAACTAAAGTAATTTGACTTGCATAAACTAATCACAAGCTTGCACAAACGAATTTTGTAACTTAACAGCCGTTCATAGTACACCCAAAATGCGTCACCAAAGGAGGGCAACTGTATTGCGAGAGAAAGTATGTGAGTCAACTATTTACACAATACAGAGGAGTTCTGAAGTTTTGCCGGTATCTGTACGGCTTCAACGCAAATTCCTTCCTTCGCTTACGTTCCTCTATTGCAGTAAACCTCGCCTGATGTCATGGAACGGACGGCGCATTTTTTCCGTTGCTGCCTTATACATGCGGTAACATGGCATATCGAATACTTACTTAGTCGATAAAACACAAAACAGTATTGTATGTTTGTGTTTATACACAATTTTACCAAAATTATAAACAATTTGCACAGACACGAATCAGCCACGTTGCATCTCAGAAACGAAAGAGAGAAATGATGGCCGATTTCTTGGCTAGCATATCATTTAGTTGACATACGTAGCCAAAATAAACTAAACTTAAGGGCAATTTTACTGAGGGAACCACTGTAGAAGTAATTAATATTTAAAATTAATATTTAAACCTGTAATTCACTTAGCAGTTAACGTCAGCTACAGTATTATTCGGTTGGTAGCGTTAACGCTACCGAATTGTTAGCTGTCTAGCCAGGAAGGCAGCTAACCTATGCTCATCAACCACGTTTTAAGTTAGGATTTTTAAATTAGAATTTCACTGGCTAACACACTGCGGACAGTTTCACTGTCTTCCAAGTGAATCCACTGTTGGATTAAATAAAGATGCTTTATCCAACTCTAAATTGCTAACGTGTCTAGTTCCGTAAGCCAAATATACCTCACGGTAATTTTGTGACTAATACTGTGTCCCGTGAGCCGGGTATGACTGCGATCAGCGTAAAATAACCTTAGTTGGTCACGTTTACTTTAATTTACTTGTTAAATTTTATGAATTCAGCGCCCAGCTGCCAGTACTTCGCTAAGCCTGAATACTTTTCGGGCGATTCGGTGGCGAACACTATCTTCAAAATGTTGGTTGCGTCAGCAAGCTGGGTTAAATGACCTACAATACTCGTTAGACCCCAAACAATTTTATGATCCCAAAATAGCCATCCTACGTGTGATAAAAGCGATCATTTACAAAGCGACGTTATAAAAGGTCTGGTTTTATTTACATTAATCGTAAATGCCAACTGGAAAAGGCTTGGGGGTATAACAGCCACAGGCGGGGCTATCTATTACTTAGCTTGCCAGCCAACTCAATATTTTAATACAAATTCATCTGGTTATTGTGAATTTTTATATAATCAGTGCATTAAAGTCATCGACCATCCGGGTTGGTTAAGTTTTAAAACACAAACCACCCCTAAACAGATCCGCCCGTGTATCCTTTCGTTGCCAGTAAATTTCTTGTACTCTGTACTTAACTAGCTAGTCAGCTACGCTAGCTGCTACTACCGATGTCTCCTCGTTAATATTAAGTGGCAAGAGAGACAACGATCAAATATATCTAGCATCGCTACACATTGGCAAACGGACAAATCTCTAAAAATGATGTGAGAAGGTTTGTGAGAAACAGAGTTATTTTCTTTCCATTAATCGCACAACCACTAACTGCATGAAAAGATTCTGAGAGCTGAACAAAGAAGCCCGTTGTTAGCTCAGATAGGATATGCTAGCGCCATTCACATTTCTTTGGTAGCTAGCGAGTAACGATACCATTTCTCTCGCACAAAGAAACAACGTCGAAAATACACAACTCGGGGAGGAAGAAATGAAATTATGCCTTGCTGAAGCACAATCCTCCCTTTTTGTAAAAACATATATACGTATATATGGAATTACTTACTATTCTTGTTCCTTTCATGTGTGATTTTCTCCTAACCAATTTGATCAGGTTACACTGCGCTCCTCCTGTGCTCTGAGACTGTCGCAATCGCCATTCACTCTGTTGTAGCTATCTGAGTGGGCAGAGCGGCTGCGTCAGTCATTCAGTAACTAGGGTGGTAATGTGATGATGGAATTATGGCGGTAAATTCAAAAATTCAAAATAGTACACTAAATTAACGCAGTTGACAAAGGCATAGACCAACTCGATGTTTTATAACTGTCTTACTGACTATACTTTCCATAAGAGCCTATTACCTTGACTTGTTTTACCTTAGCCAAGACTGTATGCTATGTGGCCTGAACAACACAAAATACTGTCGAGCATCGTTGAGGGAACGCTGAGATTTGTCTGGTTGTGATGCGTCGTTTAACGTTTCTATGGCAGCCTTTGGATCTAGTGGGCATTAGGCAGACATAAGGTTTACTGCCGAAGCCTCTGGGTGCTAAAGGATACCAGAAAATTACACGCGGATTACCTCTGTAATATTTAAGCAAAGGTTTTCAAGGATAAATCAAGGAAACATCCAAAGTCTTAACAGGCACCAGTTTGCTGGTGTCAGCTGATACCATATTTATTCTTAGCAAATTCAGCCAAAGAGAGCCGTTTTGATCAAATTAGCAATTACACAAGAAAATAAAAACACAAAGACTCCATAACTATTAAGGGTTACCTCTTGTGGTGAAATCTCTTAAACTCGCACTGAATTGTGCTGCGTGAAGATGTTCTGGTCTCGCTCACTCGATTCAGTGGGCAAATCCATCCGTTAAATATTAGGCTACTTAATTTAAGGCGTCACACTACGGTTTGACATTGATTAACTGTTCGCTGAAGACTAGAGAAAATGTCAAAATTATCGCTGAAAAATGCTGTACAGTATATCCGGATTCGATGAAGGTTTTTAGCTGTGTGCCCCTTCTTTTGCGGCACACTCCGTCCTTGTCAAGCTGATTAAAATTCAGGTCTCTTCACCAAATCCTGTAAAAGGTACAAATATTGTCCAGCCCAGTTTTACAGACACAAAGCTCTGATTTCATCCACAGTTTAAACGTAGTCTTTGATGACAGGATACACGAAAAAAACGGAGATCTTTGCATCCTGTGCGCGGTCTAGGTGATGAATGAAACGCGTGAGCATTCAGCAGTGTAGCTACTGATGCGGGAACAGTAGCGCAGCACATCGCACATCATGTGAAGGCCCATGTGCTCGGCGATGCTGCGTTACGTCCACACTGCCTCGAGAACACAGGCGGTGTTCCATGCGACACGGCCTGTAGTGAACTTAGATTCCGAACGTGTTATTGTTCTCGGAAATGTCGCATTGGTGTGTTTCATCACTTGGGTTTTGTAACCTACTAATCTAAGTGAACATGATGTATGTTTTAAATATATACATTTGTATTACAATACTTAAAGCAAACCTGCAAATTAAAATGTTATTATTGTTGTTTCATCCATGTAGGCTATGTATTTTTAAGATAACTATTTTTTTTGTTTATTTATTATATATAGGACACATGAAGTCTGCATGGCTTAATAAGTACTTCTGTAGATGTGTTGCTTAACTTGATGTTAAATTGAAGAAGGTCACACATTTACATTTCAGGGTAGCAACCAAACATGTTGCGCAATAAGATATCATGTCACATTACCTCATTAACATCTGACAAATGGAAAAATTATAGCAGGGTTTAGCTGGAACTGATGGCACCGTTTCCTCCAGGGCACTAACTCTCCCTACACATGTCCTCCTTCACAAAGGACAGGACCACACTCCTATTTCTGATTTGGGTAAATTTTTGTGGAACAAGTGATATAAAGGTTATATTTCTGAACATTTAACTTTAAAATAGTAGTTTTATTAGAATGACATAGCATTTTCTTTAATTAGGGCCATTTTGAGTTATTTATGTGTGTCTCTCTGTGTCTATTATGGGTTTGCCGCCTACTCAAAACAAGACTGGAGCACATCTTAGGTAAAGGATTTATTCACACATACAAAATGGTTATCTGCTGTTTTGCATTACTAAAAAAAAAAAAAAACGCTTTTGCAAATAAAATTGGGTGCTCCCACGGAGTGGTAGTCATGTCAAATCACATTCCAAATACATACATATGTACCTAGTGGAGGCTTAATATAATATATTACAGTGTTACTACATACTTCACAGCTGCAAGATAACTGCAGCTGAATCCTAGCTTTCTCTCCTTCTGCGGTCCGAATACTGGGTTTGAGCAGCTTTCTATGTTATAAAGTGAAATAGAGATCGGTAGTTATGTTTTTTGAAGTTTATTTCTCTAATGCCACTCATATCACACCTTGTACAGGTGTGTAGGTGCCTCAGTTAGAGCTGTTGTGTTGAGTGACAGCTTTGTCTGATAACCAGCCCAGCCACGAGGGTTTAATATATGACATATCAAAACATCATTTGTTCGACCTTGGAAAACGAGTTGGCAAAGACAAACTTTTGCTTTTCAAATTCATTCCTCAGATGGTCTCAACTTAATTTTCAAGACACGTAATCGACACAGACGAATTATGTCTCAACCAACCCTTTAATGGAAAAATCAAACTGTGCATTGCTTTTTTTGGCTCTTTGTTTTTGTGCCACAAACAAAAACTCAGGAATCACTGGCCAGAGCAGTAACTTTACAGGAATGTTCCATAATCTATAGTTTACATAATGTAGTGAATGAGTTCACACACTTCAGTGAAGGAGCTAGGGGCTCTCATCATACAGCATCATCCTACACGTCTTCTGTCCCTCATCTTTTAGCCCATGCACTCTCAGCTTGGACCATACCACTGACAGTCTCCATGATGAGTTTGCACCAGAATCATATCTGTGTTCCTATACCAAAAAGTTGCATTACATGGGGGTTCTGTTATAATTTGTCTGCTGTTTCATTCTAGGCGCTAAAAACCCCGTTTAAGTTACTTCATTACAGAGAAAACCTCAATTTCGTTTTACTTTACCCTGCAGCAGCCCATGTCTGTTTGGTTTTTAAGATTCTCTGAGATAGAACTTCATTATTCCCCTGCTAAAGTTTACTACTTGTTTTTTTTTTTTTGGGGGCGGGGGGGGGGGGGTTGTTATTATTGTTGGGTTTTTTGTTTTTTTTTGTACAGACTGTTCCCAGACAGCTAACCCAGGTTGTCATCATAAATTGGCCTGAACATTCCGTATGTCCGTATCACACCTCAAGTGGTAAGTGAGTGAGAAAGAGAAAGAGAGAGAGAGTGAGAAAGAGAGAGAGATCAAGTAGCTCAGCAGTTTTTAAGACTTTTATGCCTACTTGTCAAGAAAACGAGTGACAAGGGCTAAGGAGGACAGGAGAGTCTGCAAAGTCAGGAGTCACTTACCATGGTTGCAACTGTCCAGTGTTTCCTGGAACAACATGTTTGATTAGTAATCCATGCAAATTTGTGGAGAAAAAAAAAAACCAAAAACAGAGGGGGTAAAAAGCTACAGCACAGTAGTATCCAAGACACGGTATCCAGTACAGAACGAATGAAAAAATAGCGAAAGAGCTGAAAAGTTGATGTCCAGAGCTGAAGCTGTCCTGTGGACCATGTGCTGCTGTTTCTGTGGAGAAGCTCCATGGAGAGTTAATATAGGGCAGTGCAAAAGGGGAGGAGATTACTCTGTGTATGGTTTGGGCTTGCCAGCAACAACTCCGGTCCTATTGCAGACCACTCAACACTTTTCTCTCTCTCTCACTCTCCCTCTCCCCCTCTCACTCTCTCTCTCTCTCTCTCTCTCTCTCTCCCTCCCTCTTCCTTTTTCTCTCTGTCTCTCTCTTCCCACCATCCCACACATTTGCAGCTTGCATTATTGTAACTTTCTCCTTGTAAGGTTGACATAATCATTCAGACAGTTACGAAAAAAACCAAAACAAAATAATCCCAAAACAAGGCCCTTTTTTTTTTTGTAACACAGCAGAGGGATGGTCGTGTTTATGTTTGCAATCTGATGCTAGATTTCAAAGAACAGGTAGAATGGGGTCTAGTGAGAACTTTAAGAGTTTGATAAAATGCTTGAATTTAAAGCCTTCGAAAGCGATCTGTCGCGCTGTCATCCCTGCCTTTGTCAGGTGACATCGGCCGTCTGACCCCTTTGTCGCCTGTCGTGTAACGGTGCCAGTCCTGTCATGCATGCTGTGTGTTTTGACTGTGAATATTAGGTCGACGACTTATGAAGGTAGTGGAGTCTCACATTTATGAAGGTAGTGGAGTCTCACAGTTGGCCACCGCAGTCAAACTGCTTGTGTTTTCAAAATATAACTTTACATACAAGGTCAGCAAACAGGGCAGTGGAGGAGTGCAACCAACCCCCACCCCTCCACCTTTTCACCCCTGTTGTGTCGAAAGGCTGGACTGACCTCATTACTGACCACTGCAGGCATCTCTCTCTCTCTCTCTCTCTCTCTCTCTCTATCTCTCCCTCTCCCTCCCTCTCTCTCCCTCCCTCTCTCTCTCTCCCTCCCTCTCTCTCCCTCCCTCTCTCTCTCCGTCTGTCCCTCTCTCACCTTAAGGACTGAACTCTCTAGCCAGCCATCATGTGGGCTGTGTTGCCTCTATGCAGTGTCTGGAGAAGAGAGGCCCTGGACGCACTTTTAGCCCTGTTGCTGAATATCATTTCACAAAGATGCACATACTCACTCTCTCTCTCTCTCTCCCGTTTTCTCTCTCTCCCGTTTTCTCTCATGCACATATAGACATATGCAAAAAAAAAAAAAAACCCTGATCAGAGTGAGTCCTCTAGGTGAGGATTTCTATGTAAAGCAGTGGTGTGCGACTGCCCTGCTTTCACAGACTGGTTCAGCGTGGGGTACATGTAGGGTTCTCTGACGTGAGTAATTCTAACCATTAACTCTGTGGACAAAGTGCAAGCAGGCATTTTTCTTCTGTCTGAATGTACCGTTCTTTCATCTCCTCACGTCATAGCAGTGAAAACGGCCACACTTGGATTGTCTTGTTTCACACTCATGCTCCAGTCCCCTCTCTCTCTCTCTCTCTCTCTCTCTCTCTCTCTCCCTCTGTAAAGTCATTTCTTTATAAATGTTCTAGAGGGATGTGTCATTGTCTAGGAAAAGATCAACTGTCCTCTCTCGCTCAGGAGAAAAAACAAACAAACAAAAAAAAAACAGGTCAGGCCACTGTGACCAGATGAGAGGGAAACTCTGACCTTCACCACAAGGTCAAGGGATTTTAGCCCGTTAAATGTTTGCCCCTGTCTCTACTCTACTACCATTCTCTGCTGATGGGGATAATGAATTGCAAAATGACTTGAGTATGGATAACCACAGCACATAACTGATTGACTAGCTTAGCCCTTAGACTGTGGCCGTGATTGGTTTGTTTCGTGTGTGTGTGTGTGTGTGTTGCACTGGTCCCAGTGAAAAGAGCTTATCTTAAGGAGGTCAGTGGATAAGGGGAACAGCTGTGGAGCCATCTGCAGCAGCTCTTTTTGCTGTCAGGGTGCTCGCAGAGGGCAGCAAGAGCAACAGTGGCCAACCTCAGAGAAAAGGCATATATGTGTCCACGTGTATGTCCATGTGTGTGTGTGTGTGTGTGTGTGTGCAGAGCACGCTGTCCACTGTGCTTTGGTGCTCTGAGATTGGCTGCTCTGCCGCGAGCACACAGGACTCGATGATGTAACATGGCCCCTTGGTGTCTCTCTCTCTCTCTCTCTCTCTCTCTCGGTGACTGTCACCAAGGTCTGCCCCGTGCATGACTCACTGCAGATCCCAGATCAGTCTGTGTGTGTATGTGTGTATCTGTGGTACAGTCACACAGCATGTGTTTGTATGCATGCAGTAAGGGTCAAGGCAGAATCTGGGTTTCAAGTGATGTAAGGTGATTAGCACCCATAACCATGCAATTCCCAAACAAAACTAAAGAAAGGGGGAGAGAGAGAGACAGAGATAGAGAGACAGAGAGACAGAGACAGAGGCAGAGGCAGAGGGAGAGAGAGAAGAGGGGTGGGGGTGGGGGGGCTTGAAGGTGATCGTATTCCACTTTCCAAACTTTAGACTCCAAACAATTCTTTCTTATTGTTCTGAGGGAGTGGAGGCTGTTTGGCAGGCTTGCCCTGGAGGATTTGCTGGGATGTGTGCTGTGATAGGGTGGCTGCTTGCTTGTTTGTTGTGGACTGGCGCTGGGGACACTCTGTTACTGTGGAGGCTTTCAAATGCAGATCAGCCATGTGATGCGGTGAGCTGACGGAGCAGGGCTCAGGCCATGGCCGTTTGTTCGCAGAGTTAGATCTCTCTCTTTCTCTCTCTCTCTCTCTCTCTCTCTCTCTCTCTCTCTCTCTCTCTCTCTCTCTCTGTCTCTCTCTCTCTGTCTCTCTTTCTCTCTCTGTCTCTCTCTCTCTCTCTCTCTCTGTCTCTCTCTCTCTCTCTCCCTCTGTCACTCAGTCACCAGTGGCCTGAAGCAGTTGCATTTGTGTGGCTTTGTTTATCGTGCGTTTCACAGCTTAAACCATTCTACGTGTGTTATTACAGGCTCAAAATCACAATTATGTTGGGGACTAAGGCGTTGCAGAGAACAGTTATCAGTTAGGATGAGAGTTCAGTTCATACACAAATTATGTCACTGTGCTGTGGTTAATGACCGTGTTCAGAATGCAGTAATTCACAACACCTGATAAACAGGAGGAAGATTTCGTATCAAGAGCCATAAAGATAAACAAGGGTCAAAGTTTG
Source organism: Chanos chanos (assembly GCF_902362185.1). Lineage (NCBI taxonomy): Eukaryota > Metazoa > Chordata > Actinopteri > Gonorynchiformes > Chanidae > Chanos > Chanos chanos. The sequence goes on along the minus strand of NC_044496.1, from coordinate 4,108,184 downwards.
TGCAAAGTTATATAAATATATATATATATATATATTGTTCATAAAAGTTCTGAAGAAAATTCCATAGCTGCAGACAGAGTTGAGGTCATAAACTTTCATTTGTAATCAAGTACTCCTGGTTATCAAATTAGGCAGTGGAAAATGACCGTAAGTGATAGAGTATTGTTCCATTGACCCCTGCTCTGACTGTTCATGTGAACATAAACCGACCAATAGCTGTTGTCACTGACAATCATTACTTCCTCTGACTCGTCGTGCCGGGCCACTCGCGCCCCACGCGCCAAAACCAAGGCTAAAACACCAATACAGTCAGGTGTGTGTTTATGGTACACACCTGAGAAGTCACATGCCGTTTCAATCTCTGATGTTATTACGCCTCATGTCGGCCCATTCCATAACGCATGTTTACAGGGTAAACTGTACATGTATTAGTGTTGTGGTAGTGTGTTTTGGGCCGAATGCAGCGATCCGCTTTGACAGTGACTAAATGCTCCCTTCTGGTGCAGTTATATAATCCTGCAAAACCCCCTCAGTATCTCTGTCTGATAGCCACATACACCCGCACGTCTAATTTACATCTGCCGACCTTCAACTGTGGAATTCCAATTCACCCTGGCAACAAGGCCAGTTCCTATCATGCATCTCACCTCTACTTAATCTCGGATACGACTAATTGCTGCATCTGCTGATGAAAGTGGCTTGGTACAAGGACTTTTGTGACGAAATGGGGTTAGTAAACTCCGAGCTATCCGAGCTCAAGAAAACAAACTTTGTTCCGGCATCATTCAACTGACATGTTTTTGAGACGGTGAGCGCAGTGCACAATTAAAACAAACAATCAAAACGAATAAAATAAACACACACAAAAAAAAGGAGTTGGTCTTAGCTAAATGTCTGGATATGCCAGTTTAAACAAACAGTGATTAGCACGAGTTTATCTGTATCCTGTTTCCTGCGATTTATTCACATTGCTGCTCTGATACGCCCTTGGCTGTGCTTCGGTAACACCCCAAATCCATAGTTTCAATCGATTACTCCTCTGAGGTAAACCGGGGGAGCACATTCAGTTCTACCAGTGACCTGGTCACTTGTTTTTGCTGCAGCCCTCGAACATTGATTTAATGAGCAGACAGTGATGCACTAGCCAGTCTTGCTGTTAGCGGGCATTTGACTGAGCAGGGTGCACGGAGCTTTCAGCAAACCTGGCACTTCTCGATTCTGTGTAAAATTCAAGCTCTGAGCTCACGTACCACAAACTGAGCAAACGCGATTGGGGGGGGGGGGGGGGGGGGGTCTGTCGGGTCAAGTTACACCATTTTGACAACATAAGGGTGTTAAAATATAGATCCATCCAGAAGCTTACTTGCAAGGCTGCTCCGGTAGATCCTCGGGTGGTGATGAAAATTGCATGACTCAAGTCAGTTGTATGCATCTGAAGGGGAGTGAGAGTTTTGTGAAAAAAGAAACGTTTTGTTCGTAACTGTGGCCAAGTGCTTCTTTCCTGAGAACATGTGTTCTGTTGTAGTCTGTTGAAATACCACAGCTTTTGGAACATCTCAGTTTATGGTTTTTCGCAGTCAGAGCTCGCAAGTACCTGCGGACTGTTATTTTCCCAGCTGTGCCCCGTTGTATCCCGGTGTGAGGATGTGCTGTTCCACCAGATACAAAGATCTTTTACCGGTTCACTGGAGTTCACGTTACTCTTGCCATCTGAGAGAAACTGATACTGTACTCCACTACAGGGGAGTCCTTCTCTCTCACTGAATGTACTTTAATGGACTAATGAAAATAGTATGAGAGAACAAGTGGTTTATCTGTCTTTGTTGATTTTGTCTTTGGAGTCGCTTCATCGGCAGTGAAACAAAATAAGCCGTAGTTCGTTCGTATGCCCAATGTGGTTTTCTGTGTTTTGCTGTAAAATACACAATGTAACCGACCTTTTAAGTCCGAGAACATCATTATATGACGTAGGCTATAGTTTATTAAAAGAGCAGAAAACAGGCTGGGTTTTTTTCTTCATACTTTCAGTGGAGGGCATCGAATAACAGTTTTCACCTTTCCTTGTTTAAACAAGAGTTTTAACACAAAAAAAAACAGATCAATTATGCTTCAGTAATGGCGTTATGTAATCGTGTTCTTTCCTTCTGTTCAGTGCTGTCTCTCCTGGTTCTGGCTTTCTGTCTGGCCACAGGGTTCAGTACCATTTAATTGATCCCTTCGTTTGTGACGGATTAATTACAGCCGGAGTCATGCGTGAATGCCCTCTGCTTTTAGAGTGACAATAATTTACACCTTAAATGAACCGCTTCTATACCAAATTGAGACGAAGTGGGAAAGGCCGAAAAGTTACTGCTGTGCGCCATTCCATGGCGCCACGACAGACCGTATAGACCTCTGCACGGTTCTCAGCTGACAGACAGGACGAATTACGCACGACAACGGAAGAATCAGTTTAAAGTGGCATGCATGGTGTACTGAAAGATTTCATAACTCATTGTAATCTTGCTCAAACTTCAGACGTCCGAATCAGATGAACGGATGCCATTTCCAAGAACCTTCCAGGAATTCTGAGTGGTTGTGAAACAGCTGGCTTTAACAGCCAGCATAAAGATATTTTATTAGATATTCACATACACGCATAAACACACTCGTACAATACGGCTTTGTTTTCGATTTATCGATTGCGCTGTACTTAATTGCTAGTTTAAGGACACCAAATTACTGGTCATAAAAGCGAGGCGGCTTTTGTCCAGTGTTACGTTGGTCAGCTAGACCAGCTCAAAACCTTGTCAAATTTCTTATGCGGTAGAAAACGATCATAAAAACTAGTGGGCCTGATACGAATAGCCTATACGCTAAACTGCATATTCATTAATATTCACGTGAAAAAAAAAAAACTTTTAACGCAAACCCATTCCTTGAGATACTGTTGCGTGTGAACAGTCACAGACTGTGCGTGGATGTCTGTAGCTACTTGGCTGATTCTTTCTCGGGTCCGGTGATTTATTGGACAGGGATGATGGCCAGTTCCCATAGTGACAGCAGTATGCGCTGACGAGAAAAAGAACTGCTCCGTTAGCAGGTGCTGAGTGTGCCCCGTGCCCCATGAATGCAGCTTACCTGCTCGTACTGATGTAGAGAAAAAAGATCTTCGAGCGTCTTGTGCGTGATCAATACAGCTGGTACAGTCGGTTGTATGTCCTGATGGTCCGCGCGTGCACGTTTTAAATGTTTGCTGAAAACACACACACACACACACACACATTTTTCACTGGGTTGAGACAGTGGACTCTCATAACTAGAAGATTATATACCATCAGTTCCTAGAACAGCTCTGGGCTGAGATGAATATGTTTCATTGTGATGAACTTTGCTGTCACTGTGGTTTGTACTCCAATAACAATTTGCTTGGAGGTAGCACTCTACAGCGCCTGGTTGACAAATAAATGTTTATCAGGTCAATTAATATTAAACAAGCCAGTGAAATAAGCTTCAAGAATGGAAGGTGCTCTAACATAATTTTTTTTTTTTCATATATATCAATTATTTCTGTCAGAAAAGACCTCTGACATAAGTAATGATAATAATTGTTCTTCACCTTGGATAAGAGCATCAGCTTCAAGAACAGCCCTGCAGTTGGAACAAGTGTAACTTGAAAATCATGAAACTTAAGGAGCAAATGATTGTTTCTCTGTTCCCAGTGGAGCCGAACACTGGGTTTGCAAAACATCTGTTCGTGTCTAAGAGACCTGATTTCAGACGGAGGTAACAGGTACACAGACTCTCTGGGGGGGGGGGGGGAACAGCTGACTTCTCCCAGGGCCTTGCTGTTGAGTCTCTCCTCATGCAGTGATCGGATGAGGCCAAACATGCTAAGAGCATGCACTGCTCAGCAACAGTCCTCCCCAGGGCAGGGAGGAGACGCTCCGGGTTAATGAGGGAACGGAGGGAAGGCTCCGAAAGCTAAAGTGGGTCAGAGTTTTTAAACAGTTTGGACTCTGTGCCCTGAGATGACAGATGAGATGATACGCGGAATTTATCTCGTGTTCAACAGGATAAGGACTTTTCCAAAATACTGGAACCCAGCGTCTAACAGGAAGAGAGCGTTTGAACTCTGTAGATTAAGCCTAGTGCAAGAATGAGAACATGTTCAGAGGGGAGTATCTATCAACAAATACAGCAACTTTTAATCTGGCTCCAGAAAACTCCTTATCTTATCTTATCTTATCTTACTTAAGCTTAGCCTATCTTAGCTTCTGTCCTCTGCAGTGTCTGACCAAGAAACTATATTTTTTCCTAGTGAAAAAAAAAAAATCTACCAAAAATATTTCAGATGAATAAAATCAACTGCCAAACTAAAAGGGTCATATAAACCTGAACGGATAATGGTGTTGGCTTTTTTAACTTATTGCACGTGAGTAGGTGCCCTCCTCCCAGTTGAAAGTCTCCCTGCTTCCTCCTAACGTCTAGTTAGAGCACTCCTCTGTGTACTCCTCTTCCCAGAGGGGTAATCATGGCTTTCATCAGGCAGTGAAGTGAAAGAAATATGAGAGCTGGTGGCTGAGAACAGTGAGACGGGTCTGCTGGGACGGGGGGGCACAGGTATAGGTGTAAGCTCTCTCACTGGTTTGGGGTTGGGGAGGGGGGGGAGGCGTTATGACTCAGCCTCATGAGAGAGAACTGCACCAAGGTGTCAGAGGAACAGCCTCAGGCCTGGGAGTCTCAACCTATTGAATCACCATTTACCTGAGAGAGAGAGAGAGAGAGAGAGAGAGAGAACAAGGAACAATTGCAGAGAGCAAAAAAAAAAAATCTAAGACAGGGAAAGGGAGAAAAGGAGATTAAGCATGAAAGAGGAGAGAGAGAGAAAGAGAGAGAGAGAGAGAGAGAGAGAGGCAAGGTACATGAGAGGTTTGAGATGAACAAAAGAAAGAACGCTGCAATGAACATTTTTTTTCAGACCTGTAGAACTGAAAGCGACGGGTGAACATCTACAGAGAAAGATCCAAAGAGTTGGCAGATAATTCCTCCCAGACAGACACACAGGTAGACAGATAGACAGGCAGGCAGACAGACAGACAGACAGACAGGCGTGTGTGTCCTGGGGACTTTGTGGTGATTTGCTGTACCGTGTATATGTGTGTGGCGTAGGGTTGACTGTGGGTTGTACTGTGTGTGCAGGGGATCTGCTTCAGCACTGTGTCTCGGGGCATGTCTCTCTGACGCTGTCTGATGTGTTCACTGAAGCATACACTTATGCTCCCACACCAGTTCCACACAACATCTTTACGTAATACATGCATCCCCACGGCAAGGGTAGGATGACAGGCATGCTTCTACCGTAATGCGAGGCATGTTTTTTGTTTTTGTTTACTGGTTTTCTTTTAACAGGCGCGGATAGCTGGGCTCTATCAGAAACAGTGTGCAGTGCATGTGTGATTGGTATCTTGAACCTTTCTCTGGTCATTGTACCAGATCAATCCTTTCTCAGAGAGAGGCTTAGGGAGAGTCACATGGAATTCAGATGATCTGGCTCTTAGTCAGAGTACGGTGAGCTAGAGCCAGCCGTGGACTCGTACCTACGCGTGAGACGCGGTCGCTGGACAGTTTTTGTACTCGGTTTTTGCTTCAGTCTGGGGTCCAGTCAAACGGTTGTCCAGGAGGTATGGAAAGGGACTGCCAGTCAAGGCTTGCAGATAAACTGGTTAGTCCTCCACTCTGGCATATCAGGGAAAAGGTAGAACATTTCTCCTGTAGAATGTAAAAGACCCAGTTCACCAAAGTAAGGCATGTCAATCTGTCACCCCCCCCCCCCCCCCCCCCCCCCCCCCCTTTCCCCAAACCTCCACATAATATCATATGTGGAGGATTGGGGAAAGAATCTTTTCAAACCTAGCAAAAGTGTTAACGGCAATTTTGTCTTGTAACTTTTTTCACACAATGTACTGATGTCTTGTAATCTTGTCTATGTGGTCCACACTGACCAATTAATCAGTGCACTTACGCTGATTAGTCAATAGTGTAGTGTTAGTATAGTATGATTGCTATATATAGGTTACACTACATGTTGGTTCCATGTTTGCAACACACCAGTGCACTGTGAGCTTAGCCTTGTTCATATTCCTTTGAAGTCAGTGAGTCAGATTGACAGTAAAGCAGCCTTTTTTTCCCTTACACTGTATTCCTGTCAACTCTCTGGCCTCAATAGCGACTGGCTAAAGGAACGCCCACCTGCGAACACACTCAAACGCTAGCGACCGGAGGGTCCAGCTTCTCATGTCAGACCACACACACACACACACACACACACACACACAAGACCTTTTGCCTAAATTCCATACTCTATGAGCAGCTGAGGGAGCTGTGCCAGGAGATCGCTGTACGGCTACATTAACGGAGAGAAAAAAAAGAGAGAGAGAGAGAGCCGTAGATGGGAATTAGACGCATAGGAATTCAGATGCAGAGTCACGGTGATCGACACTTTTAAATGTCGAGTCTTATCGATGATATATGAGCCCCTCTGTAAGACTGGTGTATGCACTAATGAGACCTGCACAAAGGAAAAAAAAAAAACCCAAATCGAATGTGAAACTAAATTTAGTGAATGAAGTCGAGCCAGTTAAACAAAGGGAGTGTGTATGGCAGCGTTTATGTGGGGGAACAGACAGGGAATTGTGAGTTGTCAGCATTAAGATGACGCGACTGAGAAGACATGGAGGAAGTACTGCTGAATCTTTTGGAGGGATGAGTCCTCCCACAGAGCCGAAACTGACTCGGTGACCAAACCCTTAACGTTGGTATGTGTTCAGAGTTCACAAGTTCATCGAACGTAGTGATGTCTGGGGAGTGGGGTGAGGTGGGGTGGGGATGGTCAGTGGTTTTCGTTGGGTAGAGGAAGGTGGAGAGGAAAAGGGGGGGTGGGGGAGGGGGGGGGTGGCAGGGGCTATTTCTGCCATCCGATCCTTCCGAGGAAGCGATGGAGAGGAAAAAGATGGACTAAATGGAGGGGCCTTCTATTTATATCCCCCGTGGCTGTCGTCTGGCGTGGCATAGCTCTCCATAAGCAGAGGGCCTGAGAGGCGAGGTGGAGAGAGAGAGAGAGAGAGGGAGAGAGAGAGAAAGAGAGAGAGAGAGAGAGAGAGAGCTTCCTCTGAGAAACCAGATCATTAGGCCTGGTGAGGAATGACAGAACCTTAGGGTGTTTCTGGATCCTCTTCCCGTGTGGACTCCACCGGTGAACGAGTCTGTCAGCTCGGCCCGGTCCTTGCCCAGTTAAGGCACGCGGGCGTGTGTCGCGCGCGTGTGTCTTTGGCACCTTTGATTTCAACGTGTGAATAAAAGAAAAATCCGCCCTGATGGTAGTCTGCTTTAAGCTCCAGCGGTGGAGGTTATTGTCTGCTGGGGCGAGGGTCACCGCGGCTGGTTATGAAACCCGGTGAGCTGTAGGCTGGCTTGTGTAACAGCTCTGTTTCGGTAAGACTGTGTAAAAGAGCGTGCAGCGCAACAATCTTCACTCATGTCTCCTTGTGCTCCACTTACAGGCCCTGAGCACTGGTTACATGACTACTGGTAAAAGCCAGGGGCTACCTCACCTGTCAGAAAGACAGGGAGTGGGACAAGGGAGGAGGGGGGAGAGAGAGAGAGAGAGAGAGAGAGAGAGAACGAGAGAGAGAGAGAGAAAGAGAGAGAGAGCGAGAGAGAGAGAGAGAGAGAGAGAGAGATCATTTGCTCAAAGATCGATTTAACGTGCTCAAAAAATACTCATATATTCACAAATTCTTCTTTGAAAAAGTTTGATTATAATCTCATGAAATCATGATTTCTTAACTGTACCGCAGCCCAAAACGCAGCTCTGTTCCGTCGGTCGGTTTCTATGGACAATGTGTTGCACTCAAAACTTGCTAAAGTGGGTCAAACATTCTCTCATTTTAAACAGAATCTGGATTTGATTTTCTCCTCTACAAGGGGCCCAGTGAACGACTGTGTGTGTGTGTGTGAAGGAGGAGGGAGAAAACAGTAATTAAAGCCTGTCACTTACAAAAGCGTAAACATTGAAACTCTGCTTATGTTAAACGATGTATATATATACATATATATCTACTGAGTTGTGACTCTACTGAGCATGTTGTTAGGTTAACCTCGAAAAGGTAAAAAAAAAAAAAAAAGAAGAAGAAAAACACGGTTTAAAAACACTGTCTGCGTGAACGTGTGAACACACGGGACGTTCCTCTCAGCGAGGTGCTTTATTACTGTGCGTCACCATGGCGATAATGAGGCGCTTTGCACAGCAGAATCTGGAGAAAACCTTTGGGAAGAAAAGAGATGCACAAACATGGACTTGGCACTCCACCCGATTCTGTTCCCCCGTTTTGAGTTGGTCCTGCGCTGCGCCCCCGAGACGAGAAGAGGACGAGCCCAAAACTCCACAGAGGGTTCCTGTGAAATTCAACAGTCACAGGCCAAAGGCAGGCAGGCGGCGTGTTCACTCTCATAATATTTTGACTGTTATATAACTCAGAGCAAAAACCCACACTTGTTTCTCTCTCGCTCTCTCTCTCGCTCTCTGTGTTCATAATCAAAAGCATATATAACAAGATATATTCCCCGTGTCTATGCTGTCTGAACTGTAGTTCAGAACCTGTCAACCAAATGTACAATAGAATGGTAGCTTGTCGCATTACATAACCGTTTATATCTTGACTACATCTGTCCAGATAAAACTCATTAAAGAAAAGTGTTAAAATCAGCTACACAGGGTGGGGGGCGGAGGGGGGAGGGGGTGGTATTCAAGGCAAAAACCTCTTAGCTAAATGTAAAACTCTCCTGAGTGATTTGCGGTCGGTTGGTGAGCACGGAGCAGCTGCTGAGTTACAGTTTCTCAGACAACCAATCCATCAGAGTGACAGGAAACTCTGTCAGCAGGCTGCACTTCCTGTAAAGCAAAAAAAAAAACAAAAAACAAACAAACCCAAAACGAAAGAAAACAAAACAAAAACGAATTACAGTTACAGCCGTCCACTCTTTGTGTAGTTACGATAAACTCATTCCAAATGAATTTTTTTTTTTCATCCGGATTCTTTGAGCTGACAGGGCGATGGTGAATTAATCCTGTAATTAATGATCACGGGTTTGGAAAACAAATAGGGCCATTTGAGACGAGGCGGCAAAACCGGTCTGTCACTGTCGTTGTTCTGGCGAGGTCGTTTTCAGAGGAATGATGTTCTAGTTTCTGCTCCAGTTTTTAAGCAGAGGGTGAGAGCATGCTGTGAGAGCGCAGCCAGCACATGGGAACAAGGTGTCATCGTGCCTTGTTTTTGAGGACACGAGATCAAACATCAGCACTTTCTTCCACTTTCTCCCGATGACTCGAGCGTAGGATATTTTGTCACTTTAATTTTAAGTCTCAAACCTGAAATGTAGGAGCAGGACACCTGCTTTACCACAAGCCGGACATGACAGACTTTTGTCTTGTACATAAAATTGATCTTTAGTTTTCTGCAATTTATCAGCCACATTCCATCAACAAATTGTCATTTTAATTAGACTGCAGTGGCTATGACTCAGAAATGCTGCTTTTAGATGTTTTTTTATTCTTTTTTTTTTTTTAAATCTTATTTTTAGCTAGAGCTGTTTGATAACGTAAATATCTGGTTGTATTCCGAAGCACACTTGTTTTCCCACCGTCGCCAGACCCAAGGCACCCCCCCCCCCCCCCGCCACCCCCCCCCCGGTTTGCGGCACAGATATACCATACACCGTACAGTGTCTGTGGGAAAACTGTCAGCCTGATTTATTGAAAACCTAACAAAAACAAAGCCTACTCCCTGGCCCGAATCTTATGTAACCCCTCTCTCTTGTTTCTGTGTGTGTGTGTGTGTGTTACTTAATCAGAGATAGCCTGAGTCGTGGTTGCGTGGTGGAGCTGCTGGTGGTGGAGGCAGAGTGTGGAGTGGTGCCGTTCTTGGCTTGGCGTTAGATGTTGTTAGATAATCGAGAGGCAACATGTTCTCTTTTCTGATGGGATTCTCAGCTGGGTCCGAAATGCCACTGGTTTATGGTCTGCTAGAGCGTCCTGGGCGGGTCCGAGGTTCTGAGAATCAGGGTCGGGTCAGCACGTTCTCGCGTCCCGCTCGGGCGCTGACAGAGAGTTGGATCCGCATGAGGCGGTCAGGTGGGACGGCTGGAACACGCTACGGGGATGACAACACCCGTCAAAACCGTGTCCTAGAAAGAGCGCGACTCACGTAAAAGAGGACAGGCCCCTGATTCAGCTCCGGAGGAAGACAGAGCTGGTGTCTCCCGTGCCCGTTCTGGGGAATCTAAACATTCCTATGTTGACAAGGCAGAATTCCCAGCATCCACTGCAGCATTAGCTGAAAACCACTACCAATGTAGCATCCCCCCCTCCCACCCCCCACCCCACCACACCACCCCCGCCCTCGAGACGCCTTGCTTTTTAAGACACCACATTCCCACTGTGACCTGATCGTCACGTCTTTAAATGTTAGAAATAAAATTAGTATCCTGGAGGGCGGTGGAGAGTGAATGTGAGTAAAAGCGGCGTGGTAGATCTTCCCGGGGTGTGCGTCAGGACATTAGGTTTAAACCACGGGTGTCAAATCCGGTCCTGGAGGGCCACCGTTCCTGCTGTTTTTCTCGTCGACCAACTAGATACGATCTCTGATTGGCTGAAGAGCGTGCACACCTGTTTTCAAGGCGAGAATCAACAGGTATGTAAGAGGTGAAAACAAAAACCAGCAGGACCCTGGCCCTCCAGGACCGGATTTTGACACACGTGGTTTAAACAGAGCTGTTTCATTCCGGTTTAACATGAGAACAGTCTGTGCTGAACCGCAGGCTGTGAGAAAATCTGGGGGTTTTTTTTTGCTCTTTGTCTGTCTGTGATCTTACAGTTGGTCCCTTCTCGTTTCATTCATGGGTCTATCTTGGGGATCGATTTAACTGAGAACTTGTTTTACGCTACTTTCTAAGGGTCGACTTAAGTGGGTTTGTCCCACTGTGTCTGTATTTTCTTTTTTTCTGGCGGCATCAAATCTAATCTTTGGGATTGTGCCTTCTGTTGAAGGTAACTTGTTGTTTATAGATTAAGCCTGTTCTTATAGATTAAGCCTGTTCTCTCCAGAGAACAGCCTGACCTGAGAGCAATGCATAGCTAGACTGGTGTGGATGAAGACATGGTGTTAGACCAGAAATATGTCCCATAGCTGTGGTCCCTGTTGTTCTGAGTAAAAGCAAGCCCTGGTGCGCACTGTATACCTCGTGCTATTGTCCCTGCCTGTGCGTAAGCTCTGTGACAGGACAGCTCTTAATATAACGGTATTGGATTACTTTTTTTTACTTGTCAGCCCCCTTATGTAAGAACAGCCAGGCCACCGGGGACAGAGAAGGGGGGGTCAGGGTAAAGGACATGCGAGGCTCCGAAAAGCCGCGGAGACACCGAACGGACAGCAGCTCAGATTCCTGTCCCGCAGCCAGGGGAGGGATGATGCAACGCTGTGGATGGCGCTGTTTTGGACGGGTGCAGGGGACAGATTTATCAGGTGGGACCTTTCGAGAAACGACAGGTTCCGCGACTCTTCGGCTACTGTTGATTGTTGATTGTTGATTAACGGTCTCAGAGCCAAGGGATCTCTTTAGTTTAGTTATTACCCCATTACCACATGAACATGGCTTATAAAACTCAAGTCTTCATAACCTGGACACTGCCTCAGACATGTAATCATGCCTAACCAACTAATTAATTTAGGTAAACAAAGTGAAATGGCTAATCGAATATGTGTTAGCTTTTGTCTATGTGTCTGTCTGATTAGAGGCTGCTCTTGAGCATGGTTTGGGAGTCTGGATTTTTTTTTTTTTCTTTCTTTGGGTTCCTGCTCCACATTACAGAAGTCTGATTAATCATACCATTGTTCCTGCAGTGACCTGGGATGGAGGTCAAATCAAATAGTACGTTTAGTCATTTCATGCTGTTATAATTCCAGGAAACCCTTTTCCCGCGCGTGGGCAGCCATGCTATCGACAGCCATGCCAACAAAGGCATTTGACGAATGCAGGAACCGACGCGTGGTTGGACTGAGTTTTCCGACAGGAGGCATCCAGCCGGGGTTTGGGAAGACGATCACGGCTACGGGGCTTCGTGTTTGCACTCACGGTCATTTGGGCGTGTTGGGAGTCAGAGGCAGTGGAGGAGTCACTAGGAGCAGTGGTCCAGAGACCTCCCCTCTCACCATCTCCTCCTGCGTTGGGGCCATTATCATATCGGCTCAGGCTTAAATCATTAACACTGGGGCAGAGTGAGAGACGTGTGTTAAGGTCACAGGCTTTGATTGTTTACTGTGTGTGTGTGTGTGTGTGACAGACAGACAGACAGACAGACACAGGCTTTAACTGTTTGCTGTGGGACTGAGTGAAAGACGTGTGTTAAGGTCACAGGCTGTTTTACAGTGGGTCAGGACAGTCCTGTCTCAGCTCTGTCACGGTCCTCTGTCTCCCCGCATGCTGCCCGACATCTAATTAGTCTCTCTGTTGTGAGCTGCGGTGATGTAGGTTGACGGGTGATGAAATGCTGCAGAGCGCCCCCCCCCCCACCTACACTCCCTCCTTTCCCCACTTCTCCCCAGGTCTCCCCTCCCCCACCCTGTGTCCACTGCCCCGCCAGCACAGCACAGTACAGCACAGCAGAGCAGAGCACTGTCACACTCTTACATAATTCTACTGCAGAGAGAGAGAGAGAGAGAGAGAGAGAAAGAGAGAGAGAAAGTGAGAGAGAAAGAGAGAGAGAGAGAGAGCAATAGCGAGAGAGAGAGAGCGAGAGCGAGAGCGAGAGAGAGAGAAAGAGAGCGAGAGAGAGACAGACAGAGAGAGAGAGAGACAGAGAGAGAGAGAGACAAAGAGAGAGAGAGAGAGAGAGAGAAAGAGAGCGAGAGAGAGACAGAGAGCAACAGCGAGAGAGAGAGAGAGAGAGAGAGAGAGAGAGAGAGAAAGAGAGCGAGAGAGAGAGAGAGACACAGAGAGAGAGAGAGAGAGAGAGAGAGAGAGAGCGAGCGAGAGAGACAGACACAGAGAGAGAGAGACAGGCAGTGCTGCCCACCAACGCTGCTGCCATCCTGAGAGAGGAGATGAGCTAACACATCCTACACATAAACAGAGCAGTCTTTAAAACACACACACACGCACAAAACAAAACAAACGTGTTCTCATACAGACAAATCCCAAATCCTACACACAGAGCAAGATCATTCCAGCGTCCTTCCAACTGAGATAAACACACTACCCCCACCTGCTGATCATAAATAAATAAATAAATGAATAAAAATGCACATCAGCATCCCAACGACACAGAAACACAGCATGCACGCGCACACGCACACGCACACGCACACACACACACACGCACGCACTCACACGCACACACATACGCACACACGCACACTCACACGCACGCACGCACGCACGCACACACACACACACACACACACACACACAGAGTGTCTTAACACACAACATTCAGACTCATTTCAAGTGTTTGTTGACATTCTTACAAAAAAACCCCCAAAAAACCAAAAGAACAAAAAGAGTGATGTTTGCAGTTCCTTGTCAAACAGACACACATCCCTAAACACACACAGTTTTACGCTCTGCTCAGATCTCTCAGACACTCTTAATAACGCCTGCGTTTTGTGGGCACAGCTTTAGGACTTTCTGTCCAAGGCGAGGGTCGGGATTCAGCAGACTGCAGATAGAGAATGCGAGAGAGCGTCACAGACATGTCCTTAATCTTCCCCTCTTTGCTTTAGCGTGCTGTGTGTTTTCTGAGAAAGGAGACTGTCAGCAGAGCAGAGGCACAGGGCCAACCTCACTAGCACACTTTTCTGCGCTTGCATAACACCCTGCCCACCGCACAGGAGGGGGGGGGGGGGGGGGGGGGGGGGGGGGGATGTGATCAATATCTCTGAAAAGAGGCTTGTTTCTCGTTACGGCTCGGCTTAGAGCGGCCCGCAAAAACCCTGTGGAGCCGCACCGCAAAGGAAAGGAGAACAGAGAAAGTGTTGTCAAAGGAGCACCAAGTCGTTTTTTTTTTTTTTTTTTTTTACATAACCTTCAGTACTTAATTACTCAGTTACCTTTCCCCTGCCGAGGCTACTCAGAGCTAGAGCTGGTTCTGTCTGGCTGTGGTTGCCAGAGAGAGAGAGGGAGAGGGAGAGAGAGAGAGAGAGAGAGACCCAAAACACCATCTACGGGATAAGTACTGTATAATAAAAGAGAACAAACGAAGTAAGCCCTGCCACCCACCCCACACAACCCCCCCCCCCCCCCAAACAAAAGCACGTTGTGCGTCACTGTGGCGGCTGGAGCAGGCTCACAGAGCGGGGGGTAAAGCGTCGGAGCCAGT
>NC_044496.1:4043771-4088771 GCF_902362185.1 Chanos chanos | reverse complement strand
GCCTTACCTTGATCATCTCGTTTCTCTGGGACTCTGGGTCTCTTCCCGCCATGGGAAGGATGCGGATCTTCTGTGTTTTGGAGCAGCGGTCGGCCAGGGACAGAGTCATCTTCCTGTGGGTGGCGCTGTCCGTGGAGTGTGGCCTGCAAACGCACAACAACACAGACATGTTTACCTCTTCCACATACACTTACACACACGCTACTGTATTCAAATGCATAATAACACAGAGTTGTTCAGCTCTTCCACTTACACATACGATACTGAATTCAATGCAGAACAGAACAGACATATTTAGTTCTTAATGCTTACACAGACACATGCTACTGAATTCAATGCACAACAACACAGACGTGTTTAGCTCTTAATGCTTATACACACACACATATACACACACACTACTGCATTCAATGCACAACAGAACAGACATGTTTAGCTCTTAATGCTTATACACACACATACACACACACGCTACTGAATTCTAATGAATCTGATCTTCAGCAGGAAACATCAATATGCAGACCTAACCCACCACTGTCAGAGCAGGTGAAATTTATCTATGCATACAAGCTACATAAGCAAGTTATTCTTGGTCATAAAAACAGTTTATTATAGATCCTATATTATAAATTTTAATCATTCGGTGTTTGCCAACAGGTTTAGTGGTTATTTTAGGTGCTAATATAAACCACTCTGAGGTCTGTCTGATTAAACATCACTACAGATTAACTGAGCATGTGAAACACAGCCCCTCTCTCTCTCTCTCTCTCTCTCTCTCTCTCTCTCTCTCTGAGCCCTCAGACAGGAGCAAAACGATTCCCCTCGGAGCCCAGAGCGATTGTTTCTGCTGTCACAACAAGAGCTTTGAGGCGGGCAGACAAAATGTACAACAGGCAAAGTGTATAAGCCAATTTACAGCACAGAGAGGCTTAAGCTGTTTTGACAGAGAATACCACAGAGCATTATGGTATTACAGCATAGTGTACATATTTTAGCACTGTTTTCATTTCAGTAGGGTCCGTTTTCTAATATTACAATGAAAGAAGATAAAAAAAAAAAAAGACTTTTTTCACCCTGCAGAACTAACCTCATTCAGCAGAGAGGCCTTAACTCACCTGAACGTCAGTTTGGTCTTAAACACAGCCTGACCCTGCAGTCCAGTTCCCTGACGGATAAACAGATGGTTGTGGTCGCCCTGGAGCGGAGCCTTGTACACGTCAAAAACCTCATTACCCAGGTGCAAGGACATGCTGAAAAACACACACGCGTACACACATCCTCAGTGTATATGAATAAGCTGAGAATTCAAACTGAGATTTTCGAGCGAATCCGAGCCCCTCACCTCCCGTCAGACCATTTGACGATACGGGCGTTGCTTTCCCGGATCTCGCTGCCCTCTTCATCTCGGCGAGATCTCCACCTGATGGTGTTCTCCACCTGAGGGGTAGAGAGGAGAGAAGGTTCTGATTACGTCACAGCGTCTGGTGAAAACGGAGCTCGCTGAGAGGGCTCGATGATGTTGTTGTTCCACCACAGGCTGCACGGAACAGCGCCGATACTCGAAGCTTCGCTGAGCGGAAGCTTAACACGGACCCGTCTCCTAAACATACCTTCAGCTTTAGCCTGGTCCTTCCCTCCTCATCCAACATTTCCTCATCTTCAAACTCGTCTTCGTAATACTGAGGATCAAAGGGCCTGGAGAGGAGGGAAGAGGTGTGGTTTTTACTCACAGCTGTAATCTCATTGGACCAAAACAAAAAAGCACAGTCAGCAGAACGCGAGTTACAATACACACAACTTTAAATCTAAAAATGAATCAGTCAGGCGGTCTCACTGATTTCAGGTTTGTGTATGCTCCCTTTGAGGAACTGGCAAACGTAAAAAAAAAAACCCTTACTTTATACGATACGGTCTTAACTGTCTACGTTAGACCTAATGAAACACCTGTGATGTTAAAGCAGCGTGCGTGTCTGACGTAGGCGGGGGGTGGAGCTTACCTGGGCTCCACGCTGAGGAAGTTGGGCAGTTTGACAAAGTACAAGTCGCTCCCCAGGTCCGTGCTGACCTTCGGGATCTCCACCTCTATCCTGGTCTCCGGAACTGGCTCCTCCTCCTGCTGCTCCGTCTCCATGCCGTCCTCGTTATCCTGTAAAATCCGAAACAGAGACAACCGCTCGTCAGACGTCCCAGCGCCGACGGTAATCCTGCGTCGCATCGACAGACGAACTCAGGAGGCTCACCATTGGCTGCCCTGGCGTCGGTGGTTTCTCGGCATCGCTGTCTGACGAGATGTCGTCCGCCTCCCCGAACAGGTCGTCTGCCGCTGGTTTCTTGCCTAAGGGATTAGTTTATGGTAACTGACATGCTGTACTGCAAGGCAAACGCTGATTAGCGTCCCTGTGTTTTGCATTGAGTGAGTACGCGGGGAAGGTATTGTGCTAAGCGAATGCATGTAACATAATGTGAAGGTATTCCTACCTCTGTGTGTTCCTGCATCACTGTCAGAGTCTGAATCTGATGCCAGTTTCTTCTTCTGTCGGATAAAGTCGTCCTCACTGTCGCTGCCCTTGACAGACTCTGCCAGAAATAACAATATCCGGTTTTTAAATGTTTTTTTTTTTCACTGGTGTATACACATAAACATTAAAGGTCTATGTCAGAGTTTTCCTTTTCCCAAAACCATTACTTGCTCACTCACCGGACTTGCGTTGCCTGCGCTCGTCTTCGGAATGATCCTGCTCGTCGTCGGAGTGCTGGGGCTTCTCTTCGTCGTCCGATTGGTCACTTTTGGCCTCTCTGCCCCACTTCTCATCCTCTGAATGGGCCTCTTTACCTGAGCCCTCCCCGTCTGTGTGTGGAGTGGCCCCGCCCGACTGAGGTGTTACGGACCGGGGGCTGCCAGCGTCAGAGCGGGGGCTGCCCATCCCTGACCGGGGGCTACCAGAGTGGTGACTTCCTGCCCCTGACGCAGGGCTGCCTAAGTCTGACCTGTGACCTCTCTCGTCGTCCTCTTCCTGGTGACCCTCAGAACCGCTGTGCTGCTCCGCATCAGATTGCTCGTTGTCCTCTTGCTCCGAACGCATGCTGGCGTCTGACTGATTTCCCGACCTCTCCGATTGGTTGTCGCTCCCACTGTGTTGGCTCCCATGCTCGTCTTCGCTGTCGTCCCCGAACAACTCTTTGTTGCTCGGCTTTCCTGCCTCCTGGCCGTCGTCGTCATCGTCATCATCCTCGCGGTCTCGCTCGCTCTCGCTACCCGAACCGTTGCTTGCTGATCTGGGTCTCTCGTGTTCCGAATCTGATCCAGACCCAGAACCCGAATCTGTGCGATACAGAAACACAGAAGTTAATGTTACGCCGCAATACTGCACACAGTACGCACCGTACCTACCTTACCTTACCTGATCGTAATCTACTGAAATAAAATGAGGGGCAACTGTCGGGGCCATGCACGTCCTAACAACAAATGTCCGTGGCTACCGTCTGGCATATCCGGACAACATAAAATCTTCATGAGACTACTGCTTTTGGAAGTGGCGGGACGTACAGGTTTCTTGCTACTTAATCCATTGAGCAACAGCCGTGTGCCCTAATCAGTCAACCAGCTAGCTAAGGTGATGTGGTTGAAAACGTCCACTTAAAAGAAAAAAAAACAACCTAAATACGTTTAGGCCTTTAATTTCGCATATACATCCGTACTTATACAGAGATATTGACACTCAGATAAGAAATAATAAGTTACCTCTTTGCTCATTGTCGCTGTCGCCATCACTCCCGAACAATTCGTCCATGTCCGCCATTTTTGGAAGTGTAAATAAAGCATCGTTTCCGGGTTACAATATACAAGCATAAAAGTCCTCCAGATTCGCTGTAGTATTCTTTAGGAATTGGGTGGAAAGTATTGTCAGTTAACATTTTGTTATAGAATATAGAGCACGCTCTGAAATTACAACAAATAAATTGTGCTAACCTAACACATGTCATAAAAAATGATGCGTATATGCTCAGTCTGCTCTTTAAATATTTTTCGTGATGTTATGACTTTGAACCACCGCACTAACCACGACTTTTGGGCTAAAGTTGTCAGTCTTGTCGGGGTAGTCGTATTTTCATAAACAGAGACAGAATCAAATCACGTTGGTTTTCGGGTGACAAATCAGCAATGATGAACACTTTGCGCACTGAAAAGTTTATGTTGGCGCGTAATGCGTTTTTTATTTTTGTTTTTCCCCCGTTGTTGTTCTCAACACCTTGTGGCCTGGTAAACTGACCTGTTCATTTTCTAGCACAGTGACTGGTTGACCTGTCTCCACTATTCGCGTATTACTCGAAAATAATTAATGTTAACAAAAATAACCCCAGGTACCTTTTTGATGCAGTATCTAAACTTACCCAGAATCACTCCCCTCAATCAAGCCGTTTTACTGCAAACGATTTTGTTGAATTTTTCTCGCGAAAAATAGACTTAATTCGTCGTAATATTCAAATTAATTTATCAAATCAGACTGCCTGCACGCTCTCCGTTACTGCCTCTACGATTAGTCAGGATGTGCACCCTTTAGCTCAATTTAACCCTATCTCTCTAGACGCGCTGCCCAAATTGGTGCACTCTGTTAAACCAGCTTCTTGCCTCCTTGATCCCCTACCCTCTAAACTTTACATAGGCTAGAGCTTTTCTCGGTTCTCCGCCCAACAATCTTTTATATCTGGTGTTTTACCCTCCTCTTTTGAAACAGCAGTGATCAGGCCTTTACTTAAAAAAACGAACATTGACCCTGAAGCCTTAAATAATTAAAGGCCAATCTCTAATCTCCCTTTTCTTTCAGAAATACTTGAAAAAATTGTAGCTGCTCAGCTGAGAGCTCATATGTCCTCTAACAGTCTGTTTGAAATATTTCAGTCAGGCTTCAGGTGTTTTCATTCTACTGAAACCGCGCTTACTAGAGTAACTATTGATCTTTTATTAGCCATGGATACTGGTGCTACTTCTATTCTTATTCTGCTTGATCTGAGTGCAGCATTTGACATGGTCGATCACACTATATTGTTAAAGTGCCTGGAAAACCAAACTGGCATTTGTGGCCTGGCACTCTCTTGGTTTAAATCTTATCTCTCTGAGAGAAAGCAGTGTGTCCACTATAATAATGTGACCTCTGAATACTGTAAGCTTAACTATGGTGTTCCTCAGGGATCAGTCCTCGGCCCTCTTCTATTCTCTATTTACATGCTCCCTTTGGGTGACATTATTCATAGTTACAACATTAACTTCCATTATTATGCTGAAGATACTCAGATTTTTTTTACCTATCCAGCATAATGACCGCTCTGAATTGGCTAACCTTGAGGCATGTCTTTGTGCTGTTAAGGGTTGGATGTCTTCAAATTTCCTGATGCTTAACGCAGGCAAGACTGAAATGGTGGTCATTGGTCCCCCTATGCTTAAGCATCTTTTTAGCGATCTTACCCTAAATTTTGACAACTGCATCATCTCTCAAAACTCTTCAGCTAAAAACCTTGGTGTGATTTTTGACTCTAGTCTCTCGCTAATCACTCATATCAAGAACACAACCAAAACTGCCTTTTATCAACTCTGTAACATTGCTAAAATTAGGCCCTTTCAAAGTATGGCTGATGCAGAAACCATTGTTCACATATTCGTCACGTCTCACCTCAATTACTGCAATGTTCTTTACTCTGACCTGCCTGCCTCTAGTACCAAAAGTCTTCAGCTGGTCCAGAATGCTGCTGCTAGAATTCTGACCAGAACGAAGAAGTTTGATCACATTACCCCTGTCCTGGCTTCCCTTCATTGGCTCCCAATTCATGCAAGGGCAGATTTTAAGCTCCTCTTATTAACATATAAAATTTTACATGGGCTTGCGCCTTCCTACCTGTCTGGCTTAATTACACCCTATAACCCACCTCGCACCCTGCGCTCTCAAGATTCTGGACTATTAGTCATTCCAAGAGTTAAAAAGAGTCCGCTGGCAACCGAGTCTTTTCCTGCCGCTCTCCCTTCCTCAGGAATGGTTTACCTACAGAAGTTAGAGAAGCAAACTCTCTCAATACCTTTAAAACAAGACTAAAGACTTATCTATTTTCTCAAACTTATGCATAATATAATTTTGATTTGACCTTGTAATAGACATGTAAAACCCTTCGAGACTATAAATAGTGATATTGGGCTCTAAATAAACTTGTTATTATTATTATTATTATTATTATTATTATTATTATTATTATTATTATTATCTGCTCTTCAGACCAAACGAAGGATGAACTCTTAACTGAATATCATAAAAAGTGCGCTGTGAGATTTTTAAACAATTCTTTCTTTTTTCACATGAATTGAAACTAATTTATACACTAATGTGTATTTGTTTTCAGTTGGTGTTTTTTTTCTTTATTCAGTTCATTTCAGTTCCAGTTTGTTTCCTGATCTGTTGTTTGGAACTCTCTTTAGCCAATTCACAGAAAATGAAAAGAGCTGTTGAAAGAATATACATTAGTCTATTGTGCCGAAAGGTTTCTGAATTGTTCCTAATTTTTTCTTTCCTTTTCTTTTCTTTCTTTTTTTTAATTTTTGAGGGGATTGGGTTAGTCATGGAATATATTTGTTTTGTCCCAGTTCCCAGTTTTAATCAAATACCCGCGATTTGTTTCAAAACATAAAGTTGTCACTCTTCACTCAGAGGTCACTGAAACCTCCGTCCTGTTGACACGCATTGTGCAACGTCCCTGCAATTCAACCTTTTCTCATTACGGACGTGTCACGACTCCTCATTCAAGCCCTTGTCATTTCCAGGCTGGTACACTGTACCGTCAAGGTCCGCTACCTGCAGCAGCGGACCTTTGCAGCTCGTCCAGAACGTGGCGGCGCTGCATGTATTTGATCTCCCCAAACTCTCACGCCTCCACTCTCTCTTCTGACTGCCTGTGGCAGCATGTGTTCAATTCAAAGACCCTGGTTGTTGCATACAGTACTATGAAATGAACTGCACGTGCAGGCAGTGGTCTGCCATTGAATTACATTATATACATATGTTCCCTACTACTGGAACCACGAGTAGTATTTGTATCAGTATCAGTATTTTGTGTATTAGTATTAGTATCAGTCTTCTTTAAACCTGTTCCTCACCTCGGATGATTGAATTTACACCGATCGACCAATTGGTGGGGCTGTAGGGTTAAAAAAAAAGAGAATCCCCTTGAACGCTTTCCTGAGATCACGCTCCGACTGAAATTATAACAACATCGCATTCCCCTGAATTCTCCTCAGCTGATTTATCTTAATTTGGCATTAACTCTCTCAAGTATGAGGCGGTGTCCTATCAAGTCGAGTCGGGCATAACACTGAACAACGAGAGTCACAAATCACAAGAAAATACAGTGGTAGCAACAGCTGGTCGAGTGACTGAAGCTATGTCTGATGGAGTTCTATAGGAAGACACACGAATTCTAACACCAGTACAAAATGATTATAGGCTCCCGCTGACTTGATCACTAAATCGTAATTTACGAACTGCAGTGATTAACTATGCTTTTGTTGAGGAGCTATTGGCAGATGTAGGAGATTAGAGGAGGGGAAGGAAAACCTGATTACTATTGAAGGCAAAGACGTTTAGAAGCCGTTAGATTTGACAGCAAAAAGCAATCGAAAGATCTTATAGGTATACATCAAAAGGAAATCTGATAACTGAGCTGATTTATAAATAGAGATAAGGAATGATCAAGTACGGTACTGGGTTACATGGTGCACAGCGGCGCCGTGGCTTAGTTGGTTAAAGCGCCTGTCTAGTAAACAGGAGATCCTGGGTTCGAATCCCAGCGGTGCCTTTTTAAATGGTGATATTAAGCTTTGAGCGTTTTCAGGATGTTGTCCACCATCGAGGTAAATTATGTAAAAATTAACTGACTTATATACATTCACTGATAGATAAACAAATATTGATTATCATTCGACTTTTGTGTGTATTTCGGAACAAAAGATAAAATAGTTCAGAAATATAAAACTGTTCTGGTGTGCGTGAGAACGTCAGGCAAAGCGTAAAGAAAGTCAACCCAGCTGCTGACACATACGTTGCAAGTGGTGCTGAGGTGTTTAAAATGTGTTTTAAAATGAAGTCGTGGTTTCCAGTGAATACTTTTTAATCACCAGACCTTGCTATGCAGTGAGGCCCTCCTTCCTTGTGAGGGCACGGTTTGACGACAACATGAAGGGGAGTACTGAGCAGATACTTCACACGGGATGGGGAAAACGTTTAACAACTCGTTTTGATTTTTTTTTCACTGTAATCACAGCACCTCCAGGGATATAACTTATTTAAACCGCAACCACCCTCAGTGCCATTCGAAATGTGGCGTTTAGCTTAGGTGAAGTAGTAATCACAGGAAGTTGATTTGAAAACGCAGCCTATTCTGCAACACAGACACAGATTTTACTCATACAGCGCTGAGATGTTTCATAGCAGCGGTCAAGGCTCAACGCTCAATGTTTGTGAGCTGCAGCCTTCAGGTTAGCACTTGTATGTTTCTGTATTGAGGGATCGCTTTGTCGGAACGTCTTGCCGCATATATGGACATTATTTTCGCGCATTGCACGCCATTGTGCATCGCACCGGATGGCTCACATCAGTGGCACGAAATGATTGAAAGCTACCGCTAGCACAACTGCTAAAGTGAAAACATGACTTAAATCACACGGCGAAACGTATGGACAGCGGGGCGTGAATGATATTGTTACGTTTTGAATTTGCGTAAAGTTTTGCAATCTGAATGAGGACTGCAGATCGTTTTGCAAATCGGAAAAAGGAGTGCAGCTGAAGCTACCTACGACAAGGAGTTTTTTGTGGTAGAATGTGTTCCCTCCCTTACTAATTACTTTGTCGCCCTTGAACCAACAGTCCTGCAATACGAAATGGAATTTTTATTTGCCTTAATTTTCACGGCCGAAAATTATTATTTTCAAGGGATATATTAAGGTGAACGATGCCTGTTAGTGCCTGGGAAAATCTTCTGAAGCGCGCGCTACAGATGCTGAGAAAATTATTTCGAAGATGACAAAAGAATTACCTGTGCTTTTCAAATAATGGAGAGGACTGGAACGCCGAGGCGGTTGTTAGTAAAATGGATACTTTTGCGCTGCGTTTGGGTTTGCGTAGGTGAGTAGCCCACCTTGAGGAGCGTATCATTCGTTTTCTCTGTTTATGTGAAATATTTGCTGAAACTGCATAGTCCAAGATCACAAAACAGTGGTGATTGACTTAAGGTTCCCCACATTGTTTACCTGTAATTTATCTTTTTCAATAAAACGCTCCTTTCTAATCGACATTGCGGTTTGATTAACGAAGAAGCTCGGTTATGCAAATCGCACTAATTGAACAATCCAACACAGGTGAAGAATTCAAATGAATAACGTCCGACTTAAAGCGAGTTGTTGCAAGCGTGTTACTTTTCAGTAACCAGTGTTTTGGAGCCACACAGATTATTTGAATAACGCAAATTATGCATGGGAACTACTGTGTTTTACGTCGATATACTTAAGTGATGACAGACATAAAATGATGTATTGTGTAAACAAAGATGTGTCACATCTCAGTGGTCGTAGAGATCTCTAGAATGCCAATGGTCTGTCCACCCCAAGGACTCAGAAACATCACAACGACATGAGTGTCTAGATTTCATGAACCATCTTCATCGCTGTTGCTTTAATGCTTTCGTCAAACGGGGTCTAGTATTCTTCATGTTAGTTAGGAAGCAGGTTTTTACCTAATAGGATGAGACACTTGAGTCATTGTGACGAGGGCAGCACCCAAACAAACAGTATAAGGATTGGTTATGTTGTGGTTTGCAGTGGTAACCTTCATGGCCCTTCGTCCCGTAGGATTCGACCGAAACCCATGCGCTCCTCCCGTTTACAACCCCATTTGATTCCAGAGAGAGGGGGGGGGGGTGGAAGAGAGGAGCTGGAGAATGTCCTTAAGAAACATGAGAGGGCTCTGACAAAGACACTCTTCTCCTCTATTTATTCTCACACAGAGGGATTTGCAGGGGGGGAAAAAAAAGAACTTCCCACAAACCTAGTCATGTACTGGGAGAAAGAGAGGTCGTGCCCCGACACGTTTCTCCTCACGAGGCAAGCTCCAAAACCTCTGTGTGAAATAACCAGCGTTGCGATTGTGTTCAGTCTACCTGCCATCGAGATCGCTGGAGTGTGAAAACTTAACAAATTTCGGCTCTATTGGTCCCATGTTTGTTTTAACTGTGTCTGACTAATCAGCACTGGTCAGTTTGGGTGAGGTTGTATGCTCCAACTTAAACGTAAAATGCATAATGCTTTAGAGAAGAAACGTACCATCATTGGTCCCGACTACTGAATGCTGGCTTTGTGTGACGGTATGTTTAAACATACGGTTTAGTCTAGCTGGGTCTTTGTATCGGAGTATAAGGACCACTCTCAGATACCTTGCCACGATGGCCCATCAGCTGATCGAAACACCCTAGAAATAGTCGGAAAACACATTACAAACTGTCATTATTACCTTATTACATTATACATGTTATTATTATTCCATATGACTTAAGCTTTAGTTTGAATCTAACAGCACCGTTGATTCACCGTTCCAATGGCGATTTATAATTCGCTGCACTGAATATCACCCGTAAATGCTCACTTTGATTACGTCCCCTATTCCTCCTTAATATTATAATTACTATGGTGAGAGTTTCACTGAATCCCAGATTACACCGAGGTTCATCTGTCCTGTGAATGGTTCACAGTGACGAATGTTGAGTCAGTCGTCCTGTTCCCTCTCTGGAGGATGTGCGTGGGCGCGTGTGTGAGCGAGCGTTGGAATGGGATGCGTTTCAAACACCTGGAACGAAAAATCATTGAAATGAACTATGGCCAGGACAAAGAAAAACAGAGACTTTAAAATAAACCGAAGAGACAGATCATTGACTAAATTTATACAAACTGATAGACGATTTTCAAATCTGTATTTTGTGTGAACATCCTATATTGTTGTTGTTGTTTTTTTCTTTCAAGTCGATAGAGTTTTTGATATCCAACTGATGCTGATAAAAATCCAGGTTGTGAGAGACTTTATGCTGTCAGTTTTGAGATCTCTCTTATTAAGGTATATAGTGTATCTGACCCCAGACAACAAAAGACCCCACAAAGACATGAGCAATGTGTTTGTATAACAGGATAAAGAAAAAATCTTTTCATGCGGCACAGACAGAATGAGAGGGGCAGTGTTTCTCTCTCAGCTTGTCCTTGTGTTTGGCACTGCGAGTGTCAGTCTTCACACTGGGAGCCAAGTCACGCAGTAAACCGTTTCACCGTGTCCTCTGCTTGACAGCACAGACACATTGTCTCTCTGAGAAACACACAGCACAGACACACACACACACACACACACCACACACACACACATACTGGGAAAGAAACAGTCTGCTGCATGCACACGCACACACACACACACGCACATACACACGCACATACACACACACACACACACACACACTCACACACACACATACACACACACACACACACACGCACTCACACACCACACACACACACATACTGGGAAAGAAACAGTCTGCTGCATGCACACGCACACACACACACACACACACTCACACACACACACACACACACACACACACACACACACACACACATACACACACACACACTCACACCAGGAAAGAAACTGTCTGCTGCATCCACACACACACTCACATACACAGGCTACAACACACAAATCACTGTCTCGGTACCTGCAGTGTTCTCTGTTCACACATAAGTATATTTGCTGAACATAGGTTGTTGTGAGACGGAAATCCAGACCAGGGGATAATCTTTAACTGAATGCTGCTGTGTCAATGAACGCATCTACATTTATTTGCGCCCCCCCCCCCCCCCCCCCCCCCCCGGCATATCTGTCCTCTGAGAATCTTTCACTCCTTAGAAACCGAACGAGTTGTTTGTCCCAGGGGCAGGGTGAACTTGCTGCAAAACGACTCGTAGACTAATGAATAAACGCAGATGTGAGAATAGCATCCATGCATGGTTTCAAGCATCCTAAAACCTGACCTGCATTAAGTGGAGCTTCATATCACCCGCGTCTTGGCAGGGAATTAGCTGCCAAGCACTTAATTTCCTAGGAAAAAAAGACAGAGTGTGTATCAGCTGGCTTTGGCAGCACTCAGGCATTTGAGAGATGAGGGGTAGCAGAGAGAACACACACACACACACACACCATTTCTGTGTTTGATCACTGTAAGCCGTGAGAGCAGATGTGCTTTGAGAAGTTGATGTATCTGTTTTCCTGGGGTAGGAGGGCACAAGGTACCTTTTTCACACTCTCCTTCCCCTCTGCTCTCTTCTCTCTGTCTCCGCTCCCTCGATCTGGGCTCCATTTTTTTCTCACTTTCACACCCTCACCCTGCTGTCTCTCTGTTGGAGACCTCTCTCTGTCTCTCTCCCACGAGTAACAGAAGAATTCCCTAGAATTCCGAACTCCGAATTCTGAAAAACAGGATTCTGCTTTCTTTCTTTCTTTCTTTCTTTCTTTCTTTCTTTCTTTCTTTCTTTCTTTCTTAAATTTTTTCTCAATTTTTTTCTCACAAGTCTTACCCTTATCAATGAATGCCTTTCTTACTCACGACTTCTCGTTCTGGGGAAAATCCTGTGTTCCACTATGTTTCTCAGGAACCTGAGCAAGATGCTGGTCTCAGGGTTTATTTTTTTTTTTTTCTTTTTATGTTTGTAAGACGGAACAGATTGACCTACACTTCTACAACACAACACTTCATCACTCCTGTCATCTCAAAATGAAAAATTGTCAGAATAATTTCCAGCCCATCATGCAGCTTGAGATCTACACACTGAAGTAACATGTTCAGATTCAGTAGTGGTGCTGCAATACACACTTAATGTCTTAATAATCAGCACCTCTCTGCAATGCTATGGAAGACATGTTTCTGTCACGCTCAGTATTTCAGAATACCTGCAGTACGTGTTACTTTCAAACAGCTCAGAAAGAAACGACATTACAGGGAACTGTGAAAGGTTTCATGTTCTCTCTCTCTCTCTCTCTCTCTCTCTTTTTCTTCACAGTCATACATGTTTGAAACTGGGGGGGGGGGGTGTTATTATGTAACTTGAGCCCAATATCGACACTCTCCAACAGGAATGTTCCTTAGCTGTTAAACTATTGGACAGTTTTGATGTTTGGCTCACGCTATCTGTGTAACTGAGAAATGCTGGTTTGTGGAATACAAAACATGATAGAATCGCCAATGCCCACTGCTTCACACCCACACACACAACCATACTCAGCTCCCTGGTTTTATTTGTGAAAACAAATGTTTCTCTCTCCACCCAGTCCACTGTGTTTCCAATAAATGACCTATAACCTCATTGAATAAAGCTTTGGAGCTCAGGTAAACATACCTGGACTCTGACTACAATGGCTGACATGGACTTTTCAGTTCTGTAAACTGAGTGTCTTTATCTCCATCTCAAATAAGCTGTTTACTTACAGCAACAATATAAGAGATTTACCCTTTGTCTGTTACACAGAGGATGAGTTCGTAAAGCAGAATAAAGATCTAAAATGCCTCTTATATAAATAGAAAAGATATTGTTGGTAATGTGATAAAGAGCGGGAGAAAGAGAGAGCGTTAGAGAGAGTTAGAGAGAGAGAGTTACAGAGAGAGGGGGGGGGGTTACAGAGAGAGGGGGGGAGAGAGTTACAGAGAGAGGGGGGGAGAGAGTTAGAGAGAGAGAGAGAGAATCAGAGAGAGAGAGAGAGAGAGAGAGAGAACAGAGAGAGAGAATCAGAGAGAGAGAGAGAGTTAGAGAGAGAGAGGGAGAGAGAGAGTTAGAGAGAGAGGGGGGGAGAGAGTTAGAGAGAGAGAGAGAATCAGAGAGAGAGAGAGAGAGAATCAGAGAGAGAGAGAGAATCAGAGAGAGAGAGAGAGAATCAGAGAGAGAGAGAGAGAGAGAGAGAGCTCAGCAGACTGGCAGTGAGATGGTGTTTGGCCTTTATTTAAACCCTGTGATGTCACAGAGCACTTCCTGTGTCAGACTTTGATGAGTTTTGGCCCACTCTTAATGCAGGTCTTTGTTTAAAACACACACACACACACACACACACGCTGACTCGACAGGGGCCAGGCGTGTTGTCTTTAGTGAGAGACAGCCTTGTGTTTGGCCCAGGAGAGGAGCAGAGGGAATCAGAGGAAGCAGAGAGACAATAGACGCTGACAAACATTAGGTCACGTCAAGATATTCAACAGGATGTCCGCGATAAAGAGGAGGTCAATCAATAGATGTTTTCAGAGAGAGAGATGCTTTATGCACATTACAAAAAAAAAAAAAAAGTTAAAATGATGTCATTTTGGTGTTTGGTTTTTCGCTGATTATATTACTTCAAACCAGCATCGCTTTATGAACAATAATATTTCATGAATATAACACCATTGGTACACTGATATTACGCCGTTTGTTTTGACTGCGTTTCAAAATGATATTTCTTTTTTTTTTTCTTTTCTCTAATTTTATCGAAAAACGTCAATGGAAATTCCCCTAAATGAGAGAGATGGATTGTGTTTCTGTCTGCTGTAAAGGCTGGTGTAGGACTCCAGAATACCTCCACTTATCCATAATTCAATTCATCACATCAACTCATCATTAACAGGGAGGCCAGTCATAAGAAAGACCAATTAGTCTCCTCCTGCACACACACACACACACACTCGCACACACATACACACACACACACACACACACACACACACACACACACACACACACACACTCTCTCTCTCTCTCTCACACACGCACACTCACTCACATGCACTGACTTGCCCAGTCTCTCTGTCTTTTTGTTATTCTTGTCTATTTCTCACTGTACTCAAATCTTAACAGACACAGCTATTCACTTGTTCACATTTACACACACACACACACACACACACACAGCAAAGGGTTATGTTTCAGCTCAGCCTTACTGTCTCCTCTGTGAAAATGTGCTAATTGTGGATCGAATTCTTTCTGTATCATGTCTCTCCACAAACCTGTGCAGGAGAGTGCACAGTGAACATTCAGCTCACAGGCACCTGGTTTATTTGTACTCAGCTGCAGTGTTTTCTCTTTTTTTTAAGAGCTGAAAATTGTGAAATATGAAACCTTGAGATCTGGAAAATGGAAAGAGAGGGTTGTGTGAAGAGACGTGTGTCTTTATCCCTCCGTCAGAAAGATTCAGAGCGTGGCGGAGACATCTGACCGTCTGGAGTCAGTGTGACTATCCTGAGGGACCAGATCTCAGAGACATATTGGTGTGAGATAGCTCAAAACTTGACAACTTTGACAGTTCTCGGTTTCCTCGGCAACCACCACAACCCCAACACTCGCTCTTTCTCTCACTCTCTCACTGTGACTGACTGAATCACTCACCCATAGACAAACAGTATAGCGCTTATTAACATGCGAAACCTTTGTCATTTTCATTTCTAACCTTCAGTTGTTCTCGCAGAAGCATCTGGGTTTTCTGATGTGAATCAGAGTGCAATGAGCAGTTTGACAAGAGAGCAAATGGTACTAAATGTAGGTTATGTTGCAATACTTTATCAGTATGTGTATGAATATACAGGTTTCATTAAATGCGTAATCCTTGTGTTCGTCTGTGTGTGTGTGTGTGTGTGTGTGTGGTAGCCGCCTGCAGTGGGAAGGTGGAGTTGCATACAGAGAGGAGAGGGGTGATCTACAGTCCCTCCTGGCCCCTAAATTACCCCCCAGGAGTCAACTGCAGCTGGAACATCCAGGGAGAACGGGGTGATGTCATCACCATCAGGTACTGCATCTTCACTTCACCAAAAGACAATAATCATTGCTTACACTCTCTCTCTCTCTCTCTCTCTCTCTCTCTCTCTCTCTCTCTGCTGCCCCCCCCTCCTTCTTCCTCTCTGTTTTCCTATGCACACCTTCTTCTCTCTCTGTAATAACATTGAGTCATACTCTCCGACCTGTCCAGACCTCTAAGTACATTAGAGTGAATCCTATGGAAGTCCTTTCTTCAGTCTTTCTTCCCATAATTGTATCGAATTGCTTTCCTGTCGCCTGCGTGGAGAGAAAGCTGACCTTAAGTCTCACACACACTGTAAGATCCGTTTGATTAGCAGTGGCGAAGCCTCGTTGCTTCCCTCATTCCGAATGCTGATAGGGAATTCTCGGAACATTAGCGCGGCCACACTGATGCAGTGGAAATGTCTGATTCAGTCGAAGAACTCAGTGTTCTTTTGAGATGCATCTGAGTGCTTTGTTCTGAGGCCTGGTCCTTGGGGTAGGGGGGCGGGGGTGACAGTGGAGATAATTGTTCTCTGGAGAATACTCTGCATGTGTGTGCATGCATGTGTACGTGTGTGTGTGTGCGTGCGTGTGCATGTGCACTTGTGTGTACATGTCTTATTTTCCTGCACTAAGTCTGAAATCCACGGCATATAAACAAAGGCTTACAACATGGTTATTGAAACATGGCCCTAAATTTTCAGCTGGCCTGTCGACTTCTGCCCTCTAATTTGGGACTGATTTCCATTGACAAAACAGGTGTGCATTGTTCAGTCCAGGAGTTCAGTAGTTGTGTTTGAAACAAAAAAAAAAAATCAGCAGGACTTGGAGATTCAGGCAAATGAATAGCCCGGGCTTACTGTTAAACCCTCCCCTTTAAATAATATAAAGACCTGCTTCACCCTCGAATCATTTTAAAAGGCAGCAGAGCTGAAGGAAGACACTGACAACAAGCTGAGACAAAGTTTATTGCAGGTGCCACTTAAATACAGCTTTTAAGAGATTATAGTGCTTTAAAAAAAATGACATCATCTCCTAGCGTATGGCAGCGGTCCAGCCCGTCAGTGGACAGAACCTCTAATGACGGAGATGGTTATAATGGCCCCAGCTCCGAGTGCTGGAGAACTTTGTGAATCGATATTCCACTACACTGCGGCGAGAGGGCTTCTGTGGAGCCAGGCCAGTCCACTGTTCCCCATCAACTGTTTTTTTTTTTTTTTTCCCCAAAACCTCCTCCTGCGTTCAGACAGATAGATGGTTGTCCAGTGTCCAGCTCACTCAGCTGAAATAAAAAAAGAGGGAGGGGGGGTGACTCCTAAAACTGCTGTTACATGTCATTTTTTTTTTAGCATTTCAGCAGAATAGCAGAGTGGTTGAGGGAAGCTGTGATTGACATCTGGGGTCTCCATGGTGATCTCACCAGCATTCTAATGATTTTCTAGGAACAAGAGGAAGCTTTGAGCTGTCTGACTGTAAATGGAGTTGAATTAAATTCAGCTGAAGCGTTAGGGGGAAACTCTCCCTTAGATTCCCATCATACAGGAGAACAAAAAATCGCTAATGTTTTAAAACCCACACTAAAGAAATGAACAGATGGCTGTTAGGTGTTGCTGCTTAGGTGTAGTCAGTTGTTGGTGTGCAGGACCGAAATATTTCTAACTGATGAGTGAAGAAAGCCTCTGAGATCTTAGCGTGACTCAAGTCCTATCACAGAGAAGGTAACTCCTTTTATTAATCAAACTTCCTCTCTCTCTCCCTCTCTCTCTCTTTTGCTTACTCTCTCCCTAACTCTTTTCTTTCTCTCTCTCCCTCTCGCTACCCCCTTTTCTCTTTCTCAGTATCCTTCTCTCTTTCTTTCTCCCTCTCTCCTGCTCCCTTTTTCCCTCCCTCCCTCCCTCTCTCCCTCCCTCCCTCCCTCCCTCTCTCCCTCCCTTACTGTTGTGCTTTCTCTCTCTCTCTCTCTCTCTCTCTCTCTCTCTCTCTCTCTGGCCTTAAAATATGGCGAGTGTTTTCATTTAATCCGTCTCTTTAATTTAGCCAGAGAATGCCTCCTAAAGGCCAACGGATACCGTTATGAATCTGTGAATGTGTGGATGTGTCAGGTTGTGAGAAAGGCTGTTTCCTGTTGCCTTGACGCTGACGTTATCTCACAGATTCCCAGTGTTCCGGCCTTTCACTGAAACCGCCAGCATGTCGTTACTCTGTCTGATGTGATTACGGCTGGAGTGGTGTCTTTACTGCACTGCAGATGCACTGTCTGCCCCATGTTTAAGGCACAGCCATCAACACCCAACCCCCAACCCCCCCCCCCCCCCCCCCCCCCCCCCCCCCCCCCCCCCCCCCCCCCTCCCCACTCCTCTTGCTCTGGTCTTTGCTGGTTGGAAATCCTGCAGTCCCTGGAGATATGACGTGTGCTCAACACTAAGACCCAATTTACCACTCAGCTGATCCCCACATTTCACATGGTTTACATCATACACATACAAACACATACACACACACACACACATACATACACACACACACACACACACATACACATGGAATTACAGTCACACACACACACACACACACACACACTCTCACGCACTCACACTCAGTCACACACACAGGCGCTCACTCACAGTCACACACTCTCTCTCACACACACACACACACACACACATGGACTTACAGTCACACACACACACACACACACACATGGACTTGCAGTCACACACACTCACATGCAGTCACAAACACAGGCGCTCACTCACAGTCACACACTCTCTCTCACACACACACACACACACACACACACACACACACACAGAGCTCTGAGCTCTGTCCCTCATAAATGCAGTGCATCATCAGTTGAATAAAGTTTACAGTGACCATCAAGACATCGAGACACCAGTTCCCTGCTTGCTTTTAAGTCTCTTTATCTGTGAAACCTCTTCGTTGCACTAAGCCCATTGCCGTGTCTGCTTTGACTTGGCCCTGTCCTCGGTTACAGTTTCCATAACTTTGACCTGGAGGAGTCGGGGCACTGTACAGGGGACTGGCTCTTGCTCGGTCCTACGTGGAGGGAGGAATATCGGGTGTGCGGTTCTCTCCTTCCCCCTCCGTTTATCTCCTCCAGAGGACGGGTTTTACTGGACTTCCACTCCCAGCCCAACAGCTCTGGACTGGCCCAAGGTTTCCGCCTTTCGTACATACGCGGTGAGTTGTCAAGCCACACCCCACGCCACTGTAGCGTGTGTGTGTGTGTGTGTGTTTGCGTGTGTGTGTGTGTGTGTTTGCGTGTGTGTGTGTTTGAAACAGAAACAGGGTTAGATAGGTGGAATACAAGTGACTTTTTTTCTTCAGACATTGTCATGATACTGAGGCAAAGTAGGCTATTACGAGTACAAAGCTGGTTCTGTGATCGTGATAAATGGAGTAGCGGATTTAATTACACTTAATTTCACAATTAAATAACAGTTTAGACTCGTCAGAAGTGGAACGTATCTGTTAGCTTGGCTATGATTACACTGATTTACATTTTGTTTTGTGGAGTTTGACAGCTGGCTAAGCTATTTCCGAGAAAGACTGGACGTTACTGGAGCGCAGACGCTGTCTGGAC
The DNA here is from genome assembly GCF_902362185.1 of Chanos chanos. Taxonomy (NCBI): domain Eukaryota; kingdom Metazoa; phylum Chordata; class Actinopteri; order Gonorynchiformes; family Chanidae; genus Chanos; species Chanos chanos. The sequence continues at coordinate 4,069,305 of NC_044496.1, read as the reverse complement.
CTTAGTCTTAGACTGACGTATTATGATTATTAGCTCTGTGGCTCACGTATAGCGTTACTGTTAAAAGAGTACCTGAACCAACTCCGCCAAACGGTACGTTTTTATCACGGTGGTGTAACGTCAGACAAAATGGATGTTTACGTTAAGAGATGGATAAAAAAACGATTCACGTAGACTATATATAGCCACAAGACTAGAGTATCGTGTTACTTAATATTACCTTTCCATTTAGGTACACATCTTAAATATAGTTCGTTATGCTAAAGCTTATATTTGTCATTCCCTGCTGACGTGTTATGTCTGTGAGAGCGGATTAAAAGGTCCAACAACTGTGCAGTGTCCCAGATCGAATATACCGGTAATGAGGATAAAGCGACTAATTGGCTATCATTAAACAGTCCCTAAAGGCAAATTCAGCAGGCTAGTATTTCAGTATGTGGGTTAGTTAGCTGTATAATCAATACAGCAGCACAGGGGAGGCAAATCTAGTATTTTTTTTTAAAACATCTGACATATATTATAATTGACAGGTCTGAAGGCTTGCATTTGTAAAGCTGTTATTGGCGTAGCTTTACTGGATACGTTGGTAAATTGTTGTACAACCTGTTAATCACAACCTTTATTTTAGGTTTTGCGTAATGTAATATTGCATGTTACCTCATTATGCTAATACCGTTCTTCTGCTTGTTAGATGTTTATTGTCCCTATTGCATCATGAGACTGCTGTTCTCAAGACTCTGTCTCCATGTGTGTGTCTGTGTGAGTGTCTGTGTGAGTGAGTATATGCGTGCGTGCACGCATACTTGTTGTGTACACAATTTACTCCATATCCATGGTCTTTGGTTTGCAGCTGGGTAGACACAGGTGTGTATGTAGGAGCGATAAGTTTGTGTGCCTGCGTGCGTGTATGCGTGTTGGCATTTTTAACGTGTAACCCGCCTGCCTGTGCGTAGGTCGTCTGGGACAGAGCAGCTGTCAGAACGATGAATATCTGTGCGGGAACGGGAAATGCGTCCCCAGGACGTGGCGTTGTAACGGACTGGACGAGTGCGGCGACAACACGGACGAGAGGAACTGTGCCCCGCCACCCACCGCGGCCCGATCGAGCCTGTGCCCGCCGGGCATGCTCCAGTGCACCCAGGTGAAGTCCACACGGTGTCTGCCCACCTCGCTGCGCTGCAACGCCGTCCGAGACTGCCCCGACGGCTCCGACGAATCAAACTGTCCGGACACCTCCTGCGGAAACCACCTGGCCAACTTCTACGGCTCGTTCGCCTCTCCGGATTTTTTCCGGCCGAACCGGAGCGGAACGGACCTCCACTGCACCTGGTTCTTGGACACGCAAGATCCCAAACCCATCCTGCTGAGACTCGAATTGCAGCTGAGCCCCGGCGATTCCGTCCGCGTCTACGACGGTCTGGGGGAGAGAGTGGACCACCTGCTCCAGACGCTCTCTCACCATAACAACCGACGACCCACTCTCCTGGAGTCGAGCCACGGACAGATGACCGTACTGTACCACGCCAAGCCTCGCAGCCGCGGGCGCGGATTCAACGCCACGTACCAGGTCAAAGGTTACTGCTTCCCCGGTGAGCTGCCGTGTGGCACCGACCAGGGCTGCTATTCGGAGCGGCAACGCTGCGACGGGTACTGGCACTGCCCGTCGGGCAGAGACGAAGAGGGCTGTCCCATGTGCCCGGCGGGGGAGTACCCGTGCGAGGGGGGAAGCGGCGCGTGCTACACGGCCTCCGAGCGCTGCAACAACCAGAAGAAGTGTCCGGACGGCTCGGACGAAAAGAACTGTTTCAACTGCCAGCCCGGAAACTTCCACTGTGGCACCAACCTCTGTATCTTCGAAACCTGGCGCTGCGACGGGCAGGAGGATTGTCTGGATGGCAGCGATGAGAGGGACTGTCTGGCGGCTGTGCCCAGGAAAGTGATCACAGCGGCTCTGATCGGGAGCCTGGTTTGTGGTCTGCTGCTAGTCATCGCTCTGGGCTGTGCTTTCAAACTATACTCTCTGAGGACACGTGAGTACAGGTGAGTCTGAATAACAGGTTTTTTTTTTAGAGGCGAAATCGAAGCACGTTTTTTTTTTTTTTTTCTGGTTGCGTTCTTGTTTTTCTTGCCACCTTTTCAAAGTCTAACTACTTTATGTTTTCTTTTTTTGGTTTATTGATCAAAATGACAGTTTGGGGTATAGAATGCTCAGTTCAGAAAAATAACTGTCAAATTCAGTCCAGCAGATAACACACCAGGCTGAACCTATCAAACCAGCACATGCTTTAGCATTCACTCAGACGCTATCAGTCAGTGAACACTAATCCAAGATATGTTGATTCTTTTTTTTTTCTTTTTTTTTTTTTTTGGTGGTGGTGGTTTATTGATGTTTCAGAAACGTATGAGTGACTATGATCTTAAACCCCATAACTGTCCTTCTCACTCATCTCTCATGGTGGAATTTTTTTTTTTTTTTTTTTGCAGTCTTCCAGTTTCCTATCTCACCTCTTCACCACTGTACTCTTCCCGAACCTCCTTTCCTTTCTCCATCTCTCCTCACTCATCCGTTATTCACGCCTCACTGGCAGGCCCTATTCACTGGCAGGCTCTTTACCTCCCCTTCCCCCGTTTAATTAAAATCGCCTATCTTCTCTGCAGCCTTATTAACGCCTGAGACAGCCAATGAGAAACGGCTGTAATCCTGAAGCATACCTCGGAGTTGGAGGCAGAGGCTTATCTGTGCTCTGAGGGCTTACTAAATGAAACAATGCCACTGAAAGGCAATACACTGAAATACTACTGAAAGTCATTATACTGAAGCACCACTGAAAGGCAATAAATTGATGCATCAGGGACAGGCAATACAGCCCTTGCACGTTAGCTTAAAAAAAAAAAAAAATTCCCTGGAAGTTGAAGAATAGACATTTGCTCGGAACGCTTTCATTCTCCATGACCTCACTTGTTCGCCCTGTCTGAAAACTGTTGTTGTGACAGTCTTTCACTTTCTGGAGTCAAAACTAGTTTCGTATGCTTTTCAGATTCACTAGGCATGACTTTTTTTTTGTGGTTGTTTTGTCCTCACAGTGTTTTGAGTTATAGACAAAGATCCAACAATAATGGAGCTGGACAAGATGTTCAAAGCACTGGAACCCTCTGTTTCTGTCTCTCTCTTTCTGTTTTTTCTTCTCACCTCCTGAGTGCAAGAGAGGAATAACTGTAGCTGACATATTTCCACTGGCCTCTACTTGTTTAATTATGTCTCAGTTTACAGTCTTGTCACGACTAGCAGTGGTGACCTGATCTCCCAGAGAGACAGAGGGAGAAAGAGAGAGGGAGAGAGAGAGAGAGAAGGAGAGAGAGAGAGAGAGTGCGCAAGAGAGAGAGAGAGAGAGAGAGACGGAGAGAGAGAGAAAGACCCCACTGCTTGCAGCCCTTTGAGTAGGACTGGCGAGAGGTTGCTATGTTTAGCCGCTAATAGCATCGCCCTTGTTACGCCTCAGAAATAATGAGACACTTGTGTGGACAGCCATATGAGGCCCCAGGCTGACTGTGCTTTGTTTTCTTCAAATTAGTCAGAAAAGATACATCAAACGCACAGAGAGCAACTGTCATTAATCAGAGGGACCCAGCTGCCGCCTGATCATTAGCACTCTGGGCTGTAATGTGTTGTAGTGCAATTAAGCAGGCTCCCGTCAAACGGGCTTATGCGAGCGGTTATTATGCATTATAAAACCGTTACGTCAGCCCTTATGACAGTAGTTTCTCTGTGTTTCACCCTCGCCCTCAGAGCCTTTGAAACCCAGATGACCCGACTTGAAGCAGAGTTCGTTCAGAGAGAGGCCCCGCCCTCTTACGGTCAGCTGATCGCCCAGGGACTTATCCCACCTGTGGACGACTTTCCGGCCTACAACCCTGCACAGGTATGTTCTTACTTCATTCAGGTAAACTGGCACAGTTATAATATAACACCCTGCACAGGGATATGTATGTAATGCCATTAATGTCCGACAAGAGAGAGTCAGTGATGGGTTCTCTGAATTTAGAAGTGTGTCTGTATGTTTCATTACTTCATTGTGACAGATGCTGACTTGATTTGAAGTCGCCTGTCATTTCTCACCATGTTGTGTGGAAAAGCATTTTATGTCTAACATCCCCCTCAGGGATGATGTTTGGATCCTGAGGCTAAAACTGTCTGTAATGCTCTCAAAATTAGAGTATTCATCAGCGTTAATCTGGATTTGTGGGGATAAAGAGGGTTAGAGAAAATTATTTTATTTATTTATTTGGGTTTTTTTCCCCCTTAACCATGACTTATGCCACTAGACAAGCCTACGATTTTCTAGAAGTAGATGTGTGAGTTTTCAGTCCTTTGCTGAATGGATGTTTATCTAACACTGTGTTTTTAGCTAACAGCCTGTGTGACGCTTTTCTTCAACAAGATAAGGCCTCTTATGACTCCCAAAAGGCTGATACTTGTGTAAAAAACCATGATGCTCTACTTGGGCATTTCTCTCTGAGCTGTAGATATACAGAGACTCTCTCAGTAGACAGAGTTAAGTGTTTGTCAGAGAGCAGAACTGTTACCTCAGAACAGCTTCTGTTGCTAATGTCTGCTAATTACTGGGTCACACCACTCCAAATGAGGAGCTTCTTAGTCCAGCCTGCTTTATCATTAATTAATGAGCACGCTTAGTAGGTCGGAGCAGACACAAACTCACACAAACACACACACACACACACTGTTACACCTCTGACTGAGCTGTGTGTGGCTAGCGCCATGTGTTAAGGAAGGGAAGCTAACCATGCTCAACAGCACAGCTGGTACGCTAACACGCTCTCTCATCAGGTGCTCAGACGGTCATTAGATATTCAGCCTTGTGTGTTCCGTGTCAGAGTCAGGCAGAAAGAAAGGCAGCTCCGGGCTCAATAAGAAACTTCCTCTGTCTAATGTGTTGAGTGTTCATAGAAGTCTAGCATTGCAGGGTGTGGTTTCTGATGATTTGAGTCAGGGTTAGAGAACACGGTTAGCAATCATCAAAGCCCACAGATAGAATGACTCAAGCCTCAGAGCATGACACCTAAGACCGCCCTCAAAAAAAAAAAAAAAAAAACACAGTAAGAAACCATACTCATATACTGCTAATCTGAAATTAAAAATGTCTGTTTCCGTGGAAACGAGAGGTTGTTCTGCTGCTGGGTTATTGACAGGACTAATGGTTCAGCTGGTATTCTCTCTCTCTCTCCCTCTTTCCTTTGCGTTTGTCAGGCATCCATGCTGCAGAACATACGCACGGCGATGCGTCGGCAGATCCGGCGACATTCCTCCCGGCGAGTTTCGTCACGCCGGCGCCTTGGCCGGCTGTGGAGTCGTCTCTTCCACCGAGGAACACGCCTACGGGGGCAGATTCCTCTCCTAACCCCCCCAGGGGCGTCACAAAACACCCCCGGCCCACACCGCTACCACACTACGGACGGGATTAACGGGATTAACGGAACCGGAGGGGTAGGGGAGGATTCAGAGGGCGGAGCTGGACAAAGCACCTCCCACTGCTCCACCGCAGCGCTTGGATTGGCCCTGCAAGCTCACGCGGAGGTGCTGTGTCGCGCCCCCTCGGACTCACCTCCTTCCCCTCTCTCCCACACCTCCCTTGCCTCGGACAGCTTGGAGGATGACAACGAGGAAGAGGAGAGATCCACAGGTCCCTCAGGGGTGCACACAAGTTCAGAGCCCAGTCCTCAGACTCCTTCTCCTGTTCAGCGAGATGCAGAGACCCCAACTGCACCTCCGCAGACTCCCGTGACCCCAGGGAGCTCACACTGCTCCTACAACCGCAGGGTCTCCCGGAAGCTGGTGCAGGGGTTGACTGCTAACCTGGGCGGCGTGACCGTGCAGCGTTACTCTTCGCTGGGCCCTTCTCCTCTCACTTCTCCTGAGTGTCCGCTGGCCTCTGGACTGGCTCAGAGTGAAGAACAGGAGCAGCAGCAGCTGCAGAGACACAGTGCGGCCCCAAGAGGGCGCTCTGAGCATAAAACGCTCAAGGAAGAAACAACAATACTGTCACAGTCACCGTACGGATTCAGGAGCAGTGAGGAAGACGAGGATGAGACGCTGCTTATCTACTAAACGTCACCTTTTCTCTAAATCCTGACCTAGTGCCAACACAATGCAGGCTGTGTCGTCACAAAGTTACTAAACAGGGCTTTTTTTTTTTTTGCCCTTTTTGACTTAGTCCTGGGTTATAAGGGTTCATATCAAACACTGGACAAAGTTGGTCCCCCTCTTATAAAACGGGATCAGGCTTTGGCTTTTTTTGGTTTTGGAATTTGTTTTTTTAAATTTCAAAGGACACATTTAACGTTGTCCTGAGACTGTGAGATGCTGGCGTCAAACAGGGACCTGTTTAAACACCGGGTATCAGGAATCATCTCGGAATGACCAGCCCTATCCCCGTGAAAAATCCCTACAGTATGTCAGTGGCTCTTTTGCTGACCGTATTTTAGACCCAGGAACACCCTCCTGAGCAGTTGCAGACAGCACAGGGCTGTTTTAAAACATTAGAACAGAGACACTGAACAGAGAGCTGTTCACCAGTGAGACCTGTTCCACTCACATGCCTTATATGAGATTTACGACTGACGGTCTGACCCTCATGTCGGTTTTCTTAACAAAAACAAATTTCGAAACAGATCAGCGTGGTTACGGTCAGACATGAATGTTTGCCATGGTTTTTACATTTTCAGGATCTGGTTTGTCATTGAGTTGTCTTTCAACATGTTATATGTATACATTTTTTTTTGTTCTGTTACTCCCAAAAAGTCTGAAACATGTGGGGAAAAAATAATTACACGACAATGTTTGCTGCAGTTGATTCTCAGGAGACAGAAATGACCTGTGGTCATTCTGTGTTCAGATGTTTTGCCTTGCTTTTGTTAGAGAGAGGCTGTGTGTGTGTGTACACTACGGAAATGAAACCTCAGGGAGAGGAGTTGATGGGAAGAAAAACTTTATCTCTGGTCGGAGCCCGTCTTTCAGATGTACTCTGTAAAGAAAGATGTAATGGCTATTTGGGATCGGGGGGGGGGGGGGGGGGGGGGGGTCTGTTTGCCTCCTGAGCTCTGCTCTGAAATCTCATTCACTGCCAGAGGAGAATCTGAATGTGGTTAGATATGGAATGAGAGGTAGAGAGAAAGAGACATGATAGAGAGAGAGAGAGAGAGAGAGAGAGAGAGATCTGCCCTTATTTTTTAAATATGCTGTTTGCTCCACCTCCACTAAGTGTGAAACAGAACACGTCCCCTGTTCTCATTTCAGACCAATGGAAGGTTTGATTTCACAGCCTATCAAGAATGAAAGATAACCTGTGAAGACAGTAGACGCCCTATCTGATTCATGTCGAAAGGAGGTTGTTGAAAAAAATGAGCGTGATTTTTTTTTTTTCTCACATGGTAACGCTGAATTTATACTTTAATCACCAATAAGTCACCGTTAATGAATTATTCAGTAGTGCATTCTGTGTAGTTTTAGGTTAATGTAGAGTGTTTGTGTGTAAGATGGCGTTGAGCTGAGTTTGACTGACGAATGGGAGATGAATGGTCGCCCTGAACACAGATATTTATGACAGATTAAAATTTCACAGAGGGGGACTGTGAAATGTGACAGGAGCAATAAGCAGCTGCATTCTTGAGAAATATATTGAATTTATACACACACACATACATATATATATATATATATATATATATATATATATATATATATATATATATATATAATGTGTATGTATATACTGAATGTCTCTTTACCTTTTTTCACTGTGTCTCAAAGACAGTGGTCCGGATTCACTTTTGTCTTCGGCAGGTGTGTGACACATTTCCCACTGTGAAAACAAACCAAAAAAAAAAAGAAAAAAAAAGCAATGGACAGTGATTGGCCAGTTTTGCTTTAGATGTTGTCCGTCATTTATGTCAAAGGTTTGAGTAAACGTGGCTGTTTCATCAGGAACACGGCGTGCTGCGGTCAGTCGTGTCGGTTTGCGGTCAGTCGCGTTGGTTTGCGGTCCGTCACGTCGTTGGATGCGGACGCTCCTTTTGGCCTGTACGATTTTTCTCATCTTGCGCCCGTAACGCCGCTCGACCGGCTCGGAGTGCAACATCCCGCTCAAACTGTCTCCCTCGAGCAAAATGAATCTGCCGTTTGAATGCGATTTATGGAGGATCAGAGGACTCCCACGTTAGGGGACACTCTTGTGTTTTAAACTAAAACGAGCAGTGACTGGATGTGCTGTAGCAGAAACCTCACACTTTTCCCTCTTCATTTCCTTTTCCATTCCGTCACACGCTGAACGTGGGAAATATATACAGTATATTTATTTGGCTGTCAGACAGTTTGTCCTCTTAGATCTGAATCCCAGGGTGTGGAGAAAAAAAATTCTCTCATTTCTCTCCTCCTATCACAACCCTGCTCAGACCAACGCGCCGTGGCTGGCAGTGACCCGACGGTGGAGAGGGACAAGCCAAAAAGAAAAGCAAGTTTCTCTCGCTCCGACGTCCCGATCACGGCTCTCAAAGGAAAGATGTGTCATTCCCACCTCTGACTTTCCATATCTCTGAAGAGGTGTGAATCCTCAGTGTCGTTCGCTCGGTTATTTTTTCATCATCCTCTTAGACCTTATCCGTTCTGTGTCGTCCTCGCTCACCTACAAGTCTCACAAAGAACGTTTTCATAATGCCTGGGTGATTGAAATGAAGGAAGCCAAAGCAAGATGAAATGGACTCTTAACACATGTCATGTGACCGCATAGGCTTGGTGGCATATTTAAAAACGGCTGACACCCTGAATGTAGTTGACTTTTGACTATTTTGATAAAATGTTATAACAACATGCGTAAAGCAGTCGAAAGCGCTGCTGTGTATTTCAGTTTTCGTTTTCGTCACCCTCGCGTTTTCGGCAACAGAACGAACGGCTAAAAGTAAAAGAGCGTCTGAAGCTGATTATAAAAGATGTCACTTGAATCATTTACGAATGTCTCTAGTCAGCTCTCGTCAGTACTCTCTGTTTTTCAGATTGTCTGGAAGATGTATTTTTTTTTATTATTATTATGACTGTCATTATTCATTTTTGGTTTCTTTTATTAAAGCAGTCCCCTACAGAACACAACAGGAGCCTCTGCTTAGCAACAGCACAGATGGCGTTTCTCACAATGAATTCACGCCAGAGAGAGAGAGAGAGAGAGAGAGAGAGAGAGTGAGTGGGAGAGAGAGAGAGAGAGAGAGAGAGAGAGAGAGTGGGAGAGAGAGAGCGAGAGAGAGAGAGTGGGAGAGAGAGAGAGAGAGAGTGAGAGAGAGAGAGAGAGAGAGAGAGAGAGAGAGAAAGAGAGAGAGAGAGTGGGAGAGAGAGAGTGGGAGAGAGAGAGTGAGAGAGAGAGAGTGAGTGGGAGAGAGAGAGTGAGAGAGTGAGAGAGAGAGAGAGAGAGAGAGTGAGAGAGAGTGGGAGAGAGAGAGTGAGAGAGAGAGAGAGTGAGAGAGTGGGAGAGAGAGAGAGAGTGAAAGAGAGAGAGAGAGAGAGAGAGAGAGAGAGAGAGTGAGAGAGAGAGTGTGACGTCTGAAACATACTGTTCGAGGTAGAGACTCAGTAAGTCCGTTCACCCTGACCTGTCTTTGTAAATGCAGTCTGTAAACGTTAGGTTTGAATGCACACACACACACACGCACACACACACTTGTGCTCTCTTACAATGAATAGTATACAGTTGGAAAACTCTTTTCTTAAAAGCAGCAAATCTCTTGCTGAGTCCCTCTAATGCTTTCTTCCAGAGCAAAATGAAAGTACAGAAAAGTGGTCTTATGCTCAGTGGCTTTATTTCTCTGTGTCCTTTGTCTTTGTTTTTCCCCAGACTGTGTGTATGTTTGAGTTGCAATGTTAAAGTCTCCATGTGTTTGTGAATGGCGCTAGGTGACTCAGAGGTGCCAGGACCACACTGTACAGACACAGGACCACACTGTATGAACTTCTGATTGTGTCAACTCATTGTGCCTGCATTAAAGAGCCCCTCATTTCAACCTCCTCATCCAGACCGAATAATTACAGCTTTTTATTCAGTTAATGTCAAATAACAGCAATTACAAAGAAACTATTTTTAAAAATTTTGGCGTAAATGTGAAACAACACTGCTTGGTTGGTGATAAGGCAAACACACTCACTCTCTGTCTCACACACACGCGCGCGCACACACACACACACACAGAAAGTAAGCCAAATCACTCACATGCTATTTCCTTTCAGCATTAAATTTAATACGCTATTAATGTTATATTTAACCATCAATGACATTCTTATACAAAACAAACAAACAAACAAACCCCAAAAAAGTACATCCACTTACATACGTATAATATATTATGTCCAATGACACAGCTCAGGGATGCAGTCTCACTCTGAACCCCTGACGAATCTTTAAATTTACACAATATTTACACAGTATTGGTTTGGGGACGTACAGATCTGACACACCAGGAGTGGCGGTTCTTTCAGACGGAGCCTGGAGCGCTATGGTTGCTACGGTGACTGTATTGCAGGCAGCGAGTTTTCCGGGGAAAAAAAAAAGTTATGAGGAGGAATCCGGTTTGCATTGTGTGTGTGTGTGTGTGTTTTTGTGCCACTTTTTAAAAAGGGTGTAATTTTATGCCCTATGAAATATAGAATCAATATCTACTCCATACAAAAATGGACACAGAAACTGCATAGAAAAAGTCCCTGACAGTGAACAGGTCCTTCAGTAGGACTTTTATATCTGATATCATCAGTGTGTGTGTGTGTGTGTGTGTGTGTGTGTGCGTGTGTGTGTGTGTGGGTATGTGGGAGATGGGTTTATAAGTTTCATTTGTGAAAAGAATGAGCCTCAAACGGTCAGGCACCTTCTGTCTGAGAACAGGAGCTGGGTGACTAACCCAGGCTGCCAGTCACCACTCTCACAGACTATCACAGATAGCACTTTGGACATTCTGGGCAAATAACTTCTTTTAAATTAATTAATTATTTAATTTTTTAGGGTAATATGTAATTGGGTTGACTGCAAGCACAGCTAAAATTTTATAGTGCAAAGCCTCTGTCTCTGCAGAGGTTCCAGAAAGTTTAAGTAAAAAAAAAAAAAAAGTGTAAGAAGAGCTATTAAAATATTAAAAACCGTTCTGAAACGCAGATGCGGTTTGCATAGAGTTGCATAGGGTTATAGATTATATCTTATCATCTTTGTTCTTGTGTTTCCATCTTTGACGGACTATTGACATTGAACGTCAAATTGACTACATGACAATTACACGCACCTGAAACAAGTGCATATTTCTCAGACTTAGTGCGTTAGTGCTTAAAAATTTCCTACGACCCGGTCGAAGCGGCGACTGAATTTAGAGGGAAGGTTAGTCTGGTTCAGTCTGGCACAGTGGGTTGTGTCTGGTAATATCCAGACACAGTCCAGAGTTCAGTTTGTTTCAGAGAGAGCAGAACGGGACGCAACAAACCCTGTCTGTACACCAATAATGCTGAGACAGGTGTCTGGCAGTTTTAAACAGCAGCTAAGAGGTGGAAGACCTGGAGCAGCCACGTAAAACAAACATCTCCATCCCGCAGAGAGAAAGAGAGAGAGAGAGAGAGATAAAAAGCAAAAAAAACAACAACATTGCATGTTACTCAGGAAAGGAATCATATAAGGCACAACAACAAAATTAACAACAAAAAAAAAAAAATTCTAAAACGGAGTAACAGTGGAAGTAGAATGGAAAAAAAAATATGGAAAAAAAAAAACCTGTTCCTTTGGAGCTGGATGGGTCCATTTTCGTGAAGGCTGGAAACCAGGCAGAAATGACAAAAATAAAGGACCAAGGGGTTGGGAGGAGGGACATGTCAGTTACTAGACTGAATCAGGTCACACAAGACTTCTCAGCCTCTCTGACAGGCCACAATCTGGCACATGTAGGGAGCTGTCTCCTGGTTCACAGCGAACAAGGGCAGAGAAAGGGTTAAACAACGTAGGGGAAGGGATAAAAAAGTGACCCTTAAAAAAAAAAAAAAAACCAGGCCGGTGTGATCGTGATCACAGCTCGGACTTCTCCGTCTTCTCGGTGAGCGGAGTGATTTCTGACGGGTCGTCCTGAGGAAAAACGACGTAACACAGCTTCTGTCCGAGGAACGTGACCGCCCCTGAAACACCGCACGGGATTCCAGATGAGAGACAGGGAAAAATACCACAATTAACGTGACTAGCTGATGACACACTACAACAGAGTACAGAGCGACAGAGATTTAATATCCCGAGCTGACATATCGTTTTTTTCCTAATATCTATTTAAAAGTTGATGTCTCAAGGGAGAACAGAAGTATGTGAGATAGAAAAATATACTTTAAGGAGATTACTGCCCCCTGCTGGCACGAAACAGTACCAATACGCAGTGAACAGTCCAAGTGACTAATGTTACAATGTTGCGACTTCACAAATGCTTCTGGCAATCAGAAGAGTAAAGGGCCGAGGTCTAATTGTTTAGTACTCACCCACGATGCTGTACAGCCACTTTGGCTTGTCCTTCCAGTGGACCCCGATGAAGTAAATGGGCACCCCAGTGAGCATTATGACCAGTCCCATCCCACAGACCACAGGCTCCGAGTACAGGCTGAACCCCAGCAGCACCGCCCAGAAGACCAGGTAACTGATGGGAACGAGCAAGTTCACCTGCCAGGGCGGAGCCGACAGAGAGGGGGGGGGGGGGCACTGTTAAAACGTTGCTGTCACACTGAGGGTTCGTCAAGGCACGAGTGCGCTAACTCAGAGCGAGACTTAGCTCCCTGACAAGGACATGGTTCCTTTTGAGAATATATTTCAAACAGATTAGAGTAGTGATTTTACATTTGTTTGGTTAAAAAAAAAAGGCTGACTGACAATACCATACTAATCCACAGAGGGCGCCGACTGAACCAATGACTCTGCCGATCATTCAACCCGGTAATTATATTAAACATGTTATTGTTCAGTACTATTCCTCAAACTGTGACCTGGCCAAGCTTTGCCTAACGATAGCAGACAGACGGCTCCCTTTCAGTGACACTCTGCCGTCTGCTGCAGCGGTCAGCACCTTTATGGGTCGGACCAGGTTCGGCTTTTTCCAGCGGTAGTAGAGAAGCCCGGCGATAGTGACCCCGTAAGAGAGATAGTTGATGAAGGAGACGTAGTTGATGAGGTTGTGTGTCTCTCCGATGCACAGGATCACTATGGTGGCGGTGCACTGTGAAGGGAAACGGATAAAGGAATCCCGAGGTCAGGACAAACACGTGGAGAATGCGAAGGAAACCCTTTTTTGAGAAGGAAAACCAAGAATCTCTTGGAATCTGACTCCAAATTCTTATCTGATTTCTGCTCTTAAATCATGGAAACGATCGTTTATACTGGACACCAGTGTTCGTCGTAACATAACAGCGGTAGAAAAATAAAAATTTTTTTGCAAGCAGATGCACAATACCTCACCTCTGTCTATTAACAGATGGTTTTATAAAACAGCTATTGTCCTCAGACACCCCAGATTTCACTGTGAGTACCATGAGTGGTCATTCATCATTACTTGTGCTATTATGCATTGTAAGGATAGGGCTTCCCTCATGTTAATAAGGCTCTGCGTCTCTGAAGAAAAAGACCCTGTGTAAAAACACATAGGATCTTACTGGTGGTAGGAGGTTATATAAGATAGACGGGGTGCTTTGAGTGATATTTGTTTTGTGGTTTGTGCTGAACCAAGTGTGTCTAAAGCAGTTGAGCAGTTTGCTGTTGAGTGGAGCGTGTGGATGGGTTGAGTGTTCAGTGGTGTGCACTGTGTCTGAGTTTTTGGAGTAATTTGTGTGTGGAGCATTACGAGTTGAGCGTCAGGGGGTTTGACTGGTGTGTCCGTGTGTGTGTGTGTGTGTGTTTGTGAGTGTGGTGCGTGTGTGTGTGTGTGTGTTAGAAAAGCTCTTACACAGACGAGCAGTGCGGGGATTGGAGTGCAGCTCTTCAGATGGATCATGGCCAGCAGGTAAGGTAAGTGTCCCTCTCTGGCCCCAGAGAAACAGAGCCTGCAAACAGAGGATCGTGACAAACTAAAGCAACACACCCTGCAAACAGGGGACGATGACAAACTAAAGAAACATACCCTACCATCGATTTGGCCTCTCCTCTAGCACGTGGGAAAATTCTGTTCCAGTGTCCAGAAATTAATCTACATAAAGCTGTCCCCCAATGCCTAACCTCCCTTCCCCCAATGCCTAACCTCCCTTCCCTAGAGAAAAAAACCAAAAAAAAAAAAAAACCTTTGTCTTGTATTTCTGTTTGTAAAAGTATTCCAGGGGCGCAATGCGAAAGGGCAATTTGACGCTCAGTCTTATTATGATCTCTGTTGAAGGTATTAGAAATCCGACTGATGCACCAATTGTAAGTCGCTTTGGAAAAAAGCGTCTGCCAAATAACTAAATTGTAAATTGTAAATTGTAAAGCTTTGATTTGGCTCAGTGGCCTGATGCTATTCCTCCAGTTAGAAAAGTCCATTAGGCCAGAGTCAATATGACATAATGTGTTGCGTATGCATGTGTTATACTTTCATGTATGTATGTATGTATGTTTTTTACATTTATTAGTTTTGTTACATTTTGTTTAGGTAGTATGTGCTGGGTGCAGAGGGGGGCGCTCAGTGGAGTTTGGAGGAATTAGTCGAAAAAGAAAAAAGAAAGGTTCTGTAGGTGTGGCTTTACCTGGAGGAGGTGAAGAGGTATCCATTGATTCCTCCAAATGTGGACAGAGCGACAGAGATGGGCATGACCCAGGAAAACATCCCTAGCAGTTTCTCTCCAAACGTCTGCACGGAAAACCCAGAGACCGGAGACGTGAGACCGTCGTCAACGGTGACATCACTCATCAACAATCAAAACATTAAACGAACCATCTCACAAAACCACGGATTAAAAAAAAAATTCAGATTAGCTCAACGATTCTGCTCAGTGAAAAATCATCCAGTGAATTTCACTCACAATTTCATGGCCAAGTAAATACGAGGCAAAATAATAATCCTCTTAACTCGATCCAAAAAAAAAGAAAAGAAAAAAAGACAAAGACAATTAGAAATGTTCGACCCCGAAAATAACAAGATAGTAATAACAACCCAAGGAACATCAGCGCAAAAGTTTGAACCAAAACTTCTATCAGACACGGAGGTGATGGTTTTACTCCTAAGTTACCGAGGAGGTGTCTTACCACAGCCACGGCGTTGGAGGCCAGGAGCTCCTCCGGACTCATGGAGGAGAAATAGGCAATGTTGGTGAGTGTGTAGACTAACGTGACCAGAGGAATAGAGATGTAAATGGCACGGGGCAAGTTCCTGTCCGGACAGACAGAGAGTCAGTATCGCATCTCCTCACACACACACACACACACACACACACACACACACACACACACACACACACACATACATACAAATATACACATACACACATACACACATACACACACACACATACATACACACACACACACACACACACATACACACACACACACACACACACACACACACACAGACTTCCAAGTTTTGCAAAGACAAAAAAAAAACAAAAACAAAAAAACGTTGTGTTGGTGAAACATTATCTGCTGTTATGCGCTAAGTTACGTGCGCATGAGAAAGCGCCTTCTCTCAGGAGAGGAGTGCAACGTTTTGGCAGCTTGATAGATATGTGGAGTGGGAACGGGTACGGGATTTAGTGGGTGGGAACGGGTACACAGATTTAGCTCGAAGTGTTTTTCGTGTACAGTGAACTCCAGCCAGACGCACTGTCTCTTTCCAGCTGTTTTATATGAAGTTTAAGATGCCATAATAAAGGCTTCCTTTTTGTTGTCTGTTGCCATGCCGACTCCCGCTGTCCTGGTTGTGGCTAGCCTTCAGTTGTTTATAACCACACAAGGACAGGTTTTACAGAGATGTCTGAGTGTGCGTGTCTGTGTATGTGGGAGAGTTTCAGAGATGTCAGAGTGTGAGTGTCTGTGTATGTGGGAGAGTTTCAGAGATGTCTGAGTGTGCGTGTCTGTGTATGTGGGAGAGTTTCAGAGATGTCAGAGTGTGAGTGTGGGAGAGACTCACTTGCGAGGTTCCACCACCTCCTCAGTGACATAATTAAGAAAGTTCCAGCCACTGAAGGCGAAAGAGGCCTGGAGGAAGGCCAGGGCGATCTGTCCCACAGACGGATCTCTGATAAACTCAAAAGCCACCTGCGGCCTCAACGCGTCGTAGTGTCCTACACACACACGCAGAGAGAGAGAGAGAGAGAGAGAGAGAGAGGGAGAGAGAGAAAGAGCAAGATTACATAAAGGACACGACACAAGCAGCCAAAACAGAATATGTGTCCTCTGCATTGGAGTAGGTTTGGACTGGAGTGTGTGTGTGTGTGTGTGTGTGTGTGTGTGTGTGTGTCTGGGTAAAGAGTCCTTCGTATCCTTCGGTCTTCAGAAACTCCAGATATCTCAACAACGGAATGACAATGTTTATGATACTTATGTTGCATAGTCATTGCAACAATCCATCCATCCATTCATCCATCCATCCATCCATCCATCCATCCAATCTCATATTCATTTGCCATAGTCTACTCCTCTAGATGTACCATCATTGGCTCTGCCTCTCTAGGGTCACCTCAGCGACCTTTCATTTGTTGCAATGTCCCCTTCGCTGTGTGGTGTAATTATTTTTCCGAGCAGCCAATGCAATTATGTCTGTTCACTTCCCCTGTGAAAGAGCTTTCACATGAACGGCTCATGCTCACGCGTGAATTTGCATAGTCATGCACAGTCTAAACATCCCATTTGTGCAATTTGTTTATGTGTCAGTTTTAGGAGACGCCCGCTCGAGCACCAGGCTGCCGATGGAAAAAAAAAAAAGCACGAACGCACTGATGAGGACAAAACGAAAAAAACTACAACCACCCCAAATTCAGAAGAACGAACGACTTTAAAAAAAAACGTCCATACAGCTCACATGGGAATTGCAACTCAAACTTTCACTGACATTATACTGTTGCTTTTAAAAGCTATATGAAGAAGTGCTTTTCACATGAAAGTAGTTAGCCCTGATCCGTCTTCGACTCAGGGTTGATGATGAGGACGGACCTCTCTGAACCCTTCTGCTGGTTTAGAATAAAAAAATCACCCAGCCAAGTTCCAATGATGAACTTAAACCTCACTAAGTTACACTGGTCAAGTTGAGTATAGCTGAGTATTGAGTATATGCACAGTAAATTTCTGACAGGTTTTCTGACAGTGGAGGAAAACCAGCAGGATGGCTGTTCCAGACAGGGGCACCAAAGAGAACCACAGTGAGGACACGTCATGGGCACCAGCCTGGCAAAGCTCCATCAGCTGGGCATCGGCTGTGTCTGAGTTGGTTTTGCCAAAGACTGCGTTTAGGAGCAGTATCTCCACCTCCTCAGTCGAGACGAGGTGTGGCCGCTAGTCCACAACTCTCTGTTTCGCAACAGGCACGGTGGCTTGGGTCTCCTGATATCACACAGTTACTCCCACGGCAGATGGACGCTGTCTGTTGTCTGTGACAGGATTTTGGCAGTGATCCTCACTGCTGTATTCTTCTCTGTTGTGGTCATGTCACAACCTGCACCGCCATTTTGGACTTTTAGTTTGCCATGTCTTTGTGCTCTTGTTCTGTGCCTGTCTCCGCCCCTCACCTGTTCCCGTTTGTCTGATTATTACCTTGTTAATTTCGCCCAATCCTGTTTTGCCCTGATTAGTTTTCCTTCTATTTAAGTCCTAGTGTTTTGCCTTGTCTTTGTCTATCGTTGTTTGTGTATTTTGCGCACTGTCATGCTGCACCTTTTTTGTTATCGGCTTTTGTTATTTGTTTGCACTGTATTATGGTCTTCATTTTAAGTAAAGCCTTCCGTTTTTTCACCTTCAACCATCGTGTCTTTGCACTTGGGTCCTGCACCACACCACCCACAGCCGTGACAGAACGATAGACCTAACAAGGACCCAGCAGACACTTCTGTCCCCCGGGCAGAGACGGCTCCAGCTCCTGACCTGGGTGCGGCGGGGCTCCCTCTCTCGGTAGGTTCTCCAGCCCCTAACCCAGGGGGGGGGAATTTTTTGGGGGGGGGCTCCCAGCCCTAGACCCAGGCACCACATGGACTGTGGTGCTGGGCCCAACCATCTCTAGGGCTGTGTCCGCTCCTGGGTCTCCTGTCTCTGCCACCCTGAATCCCCCTCTTCAAGCAGCGACTCCGAAGGCTCCATGGAGGGTGCGCTGCCCAGCGCGAGGAATGCGCTGCCCAGCACGAGGAATGCGCTGCCCGGCGCACCATGGAGGGTGCGCTGCCCAGCGCGAGGAATGCGCTGCCCGGCGCACCATGGAGGGTGCGCTGTCCTGCCCTGTTCCCGAGGCCGCTTTCCCGGCCCAGGTCAGCTCCCATGCTGACGCCCTGTCCTGGTCAGCTCCCATGCTGACGCCCTGTCCTGGTCAGCTCCCATGCTGACGCCCTGTCCTGGTCAGCTCCCATGCTGACGCCCTGTCCTGGTCAGCTCCCATGCTGACGCCCTGTCCTGGTCAGCTCCCATGCTGACGCCCTGTCCTGTTCCCGAGGCCGCTTCCCCGGCCCTGGTCAGCTCCCGTGCTGACGCCCTGTCCTGGTCAGCTCCCGTGCTGACGCCCTGTCCTGGTCAGCTCCCGTGCTGACGCCCTGTCCTGTTCCCGAGGCCCTTTCCCCGATCCAGCTCAGCCCTCTAGCCATCGTCGAGGCTGTTTTGAAGACTGCCCCGTTCCTGTTCTTCTGCCAGTTTGAAAGTCTGTTCCAGCCAACCCCTCACCTGCTCGGCCGCAGAGGGGGCCCGTCGGCTGCAGCACCTTCGGTCATCCCTCTGTGCGCCCCCCCACCCACCCGGTCTGTTCTGGACTTTTGTTTTTCTTTTGGGCCGTCTGGAGCCGCCCCTTAAGGGGGGGGCTCTGTCACAACCTGCACCGCCATTTTGGACTTTTAGTTTGCCATGTCTTTGTGCTCTTGTTCTGTGCCTGTCTCCGCCCCTCACCTGTTCCCGTTTGTCTGATTATTACCTTGTTAATTTCGCCCAATCCTGTTTTGCCCTGATTAGTTTTCCTTCTATTTAAGTCCTAGTGTTTTGCCTTGTCTTTGTCTATCGTTGTTTGTGTATTTTGCGCACTGTCATGCTGCACCTTTTTGTTATCGGCTTTTGTTATTTGTTTGCACTGTATTATGGTCTTCATTTTAAGTAAAGCCTTCCGTTTTTTCACCTTCAACCATCGTGTCTTTGCACTTGGGTCCTGCACCACACCACCAGCCGTGACAGGTCACTACTAAGGCAGAGAGAGATTCTTCCACCGGAACTGGGCGGAACTCGAGGAAGTTCTCAGGTAGGGTGTAGGTTTGGTGCTTTGTGACATCATCGTGAGGGTAAGTGTGCACAGGCATGTCACACGTCGTGGAGCTGTGGGGAAGAATCTCGAACAGAGCAACACCAGTAGCACCAGTAGCTCAGAGTAAGACCAGTAGCACCAGTAGCTCAGAGTAAGACCGGTAGCACCAGTACCTCAGAGTAAGACCGGTAGCACCAGTACCTCAGAGTAAGACCGGTAGCACCAGTACCTCAGAGTAAGACCGGTAGCACCAGTACCTCAGAGTAAGACCGGTAGCACCTGGTAGCTCAGATCAGGCTCTCGCACCCTCAGTCCAGAATCTATAAGTAGCACCAGCCAACAGACTGAAGGTTTGCTCGATCACGTTGTCATGGAGGCGACGCTGGCTGGTGCAGAAATTAAGCCGCACTCCGGCGCCACGGTTCTGAGCTTTCGCCGAGGCCTCGAGTTCTCGGCACCGACGCTGGCTGAGGCGGTGTTGCTAAGAACACAACTGACCGTGTTCTGAGACGGCCGACCCTGGATAGCGTTCACTCACCGCCGTCACATTCAGAGACTCCTGCTGTCGACGGGGCGTCCGCGCGGCCGCAGGTGGATCCAGGGAAATAGCACGAGACTCTGCTAGCCAGAAAAACCCAGCCATGCGGAGTGCAAAGGCTGTGGGCCAGTGATGATATTCCCGACGGAATATAAGCAGTACCACAGTACAAAGGGCCTAATATTATTTGAAGCTGCTGTGTGACAGTGTGTATAACAAAGCTGTGACACACCTGCAGACACTGAGTTATATAGAACGGACGGCCTACGTGTTTGATTTGACCTACAGTAACACAGAGACACAAAGGCCATACTCCCACATGCACAACTGGTTTCACTCACCAAAGATGTTTCACTTTAGACCTCTCAGTGCTATTGTTTTTGTACTAAAGCTCAATTACTTATTAACATGTTAATCGTTTTTTTAGGTGGAAAAACAGCCTGCTTCGTATGGTAAACAACTAGGCCCGTCAAGCCAGTCAGGCCTAAATCAGACACACACACTAAACACATCCTTTACACACCACAGATGCTTCAGCAACATAAATAGCTTTAGGTTTACGCTGTCATGAGATGAGTATTGGCAGAGAAAAGTATTTATGGTTCCAGGAAACAACCGTTCTCAGAAGACACAGGCTAACTCTAAGACAACTCCTAAACCTAATCAGTCTTCACATCTGAGCCCTGACTTTAATCTCCATTCAAAGAAATCAAACAAAAAACAGCAAAAAAAAAAACAAATAAACAATCTTCTTTTGAAGCTGATCTGCCCTCTAAACAACCTTATCTCTTCATCAGTGTTGTAAGAATGTCATACGTAGTTGAAGATTAGCTGCGTTAGACGCTAAACTCTGGCCTCTGCTATATTCTCAGGCATCTCCAGCCTGACGTGTTGCCATCACTGTCACAGCTGACTGGTCATCTGGATGGGTGGCCCATGCTGAAGAATTTACTGTGTATTGAGGCAGATACCACACAAGGTGCAATGCCGGGATGCTGCCACAGGGTGGCACTGTTTTGCTATCGGCTCAGACGCTAACAGGACAGGGACAGATCACCATACTGATTGGTTCTGTAATTCCTTAGAGAGCAGCTGTCCCTCAGCAGAAGACATGTGATACCGAAGAGAAGAAGACAGCCTGAGGCAGGAACACCCCTGTTAGTCTCAGTGGGGTCGATCTGTTTTTGTTTATGTTGTACACATGTGTAGCACATGACAACATTTTGAAAAGGTGTGTGTGTGCATGTGTGTCTGTGTGTGTGTGTGTGAGCGTGATTTTAGCATCTTATGGTGTCCTCAAGTACAAACACCTTTTCACTTTACATCACCCAGATAGATACTTGAGGCCAGAGCGATACGGGAATTACTGGAGTATAACTTTAAGTGTTTGGGTTTGGATGAGAAAATGGATATGCAGAAAAGATGTTGTGTGTGAGAGCTCATGTGTTTGCAGGTGTAGTGTGACATGTCTCTGATATGGTGAAGACTGACATGAGATACATTTGTAAACAGGATGGACTGAGCTGTGTTTCATCAACGTTAGCACGCAAGAGAAGAGTTGGCTTCCGCGTCTGTTGCTTTATAAAGTGTATGTATGTTTGTTTGTAGGTGAAAAAACCAGAATGCACCAACTACAACATACAGAGAGCCTGACGTCGCCAGACCACGTCCAGAGCCAGAGAACAGATCAGACTTATTCATTCTCTCTGTTGTCCATACATGGTTTAGGTTTCCTGTGGACACTGCAATAACTCACCTCTGCAGATCTGCACCAAGCCCACGACGATGATGAGACCTAGGGCCAGAAGCTTCCCCACAGTGAAGAAATCCTGGATCCGAGTCCCCCAGCGTACGCTGGAGCAGTTCACCCACGTCAGGAACACTGTCACGCACAAAGACGCACACACACACACACACACACAGATATGCACACGCACAGACACGCACACACAAACACACACACACACACAGATACGCACACACAAACACACACACACGCACACACACAGATACGCACACACAAACACAGACACATACGCACGCACGCATGCACACACACACGCACAGATACGCACACACACACACAGATACGCACACACAAACACATACAGACACAGACACACACGCACGCAAACACACAGACACGCACACACAGATACGCACACACACACAGATATGCACACGCACAGACACGCACACACAAACACACACACACACACACACACAGATACGCACACACACACACACACACACACACAGATACGCACACACAAACACACACAGACACAGACACATACGCACGCACACACACACACATACGCACAGATACGCACACACACACACACAGATACGCACACACAAACACACACAGACACAGACACACACGCACGCAAACACACAGACACGCACACACATACACACACAGGCACAGACACAAACGCACGCACAGACACACAAGCACGCGCACAAACACACGCATGCACGGATGCATGCACGCACACACACACACACACACACACAGACACACACATGCACGAACACAGGGAGAAATGAAAAATTAGACTTTGTCTTTATCTCTCTCTCTTATCTTCTGTCATTGACACACACCAAACAGACAAAATAAGAACACTTTAATAATCAACCCAGTACAGGTACACAATGAACTGTTTGCACTTCAGCTCTCAGAACACTGAAATGAAAGGTGTGCAAAACAAAACTTGGTTAAAACAGAATCATTTCTCTCTCTTTCTCTCTCCCTCTCTCTCTCTCTCTCTCTCCCTCTCCCTCACTCTCTCTCCCTCTCTCTCTGACTATCTTTCTCTGAGCTTTAATGATGAGGTCACTTTAACAAAAGCTTTTCTTTATGGGTAAGCACTCTCTTTCTCTCTCTCTCTCTCGCCCGCCCCCCCCCCCCCCCCCTCCTCTCTCTATCAGCCTTCCCAACTTACTCTGAGTTGCTGTGACAAGGCTGTCACTGTGGAACGTGGAACCACAAAAATGAAATCACATGTGTGTGTGGGGCACGTGAGACTGGTGTGAGGCAGCTAATCGGGGCGGTGTGGTGTTTCTTGGCATGCTGATTGGCTTTCGTCTGGGACCATGTCTCTAACAGGGGAAATCAGAGTCATATGTGTTCTATTTCAACTACTGCATGATACAATGTAACCTCCCCCCAATACACACAGACACACACACACACACACACACACACACACTCATCACTGATTATCAACCTGCTCTCAGTTATTACAAACAGCTGTGATGAAGAGGTGACTCCCATAGAATGGACGAATAAGAGAAAAGGGTTCAAATCCTTCGCAGCCAGTCAGGCAAACAAGTTCTTTTGTGTGTGTGTGTGTGTGTGTGTGTAACTAAAAGGCTTTTTTTCTTTCTTTCTTTTTTTTTTTGAGTTGACTAAGATGATACGACTTTTAGCTCAATTTAACTCTGTTAATTTCCGTTCAGTTGTTTGTTTGTTTATGTATTTGTTCATTTTATTTATTTATTTTAACATCACACACTGGCAAAATGCAGTTGGGCCAACATGGAAGTTGTAACATTCTGAACGCACACACTTTATTTTACCGCATAGTGTGTGTGTCTGATTATGTATGACTGAGTAGTGTGTGTGTGTGTATGTGTGTGTGTGTGTGTGTGTATGAGGCAGACAGGATGTTGTTTCCGGCTCCGGTGCGCTGTAATCGGGTTGATCCAGTGCGTGTGTGTGCGTGTGTGTGTGTGTTGACCCGGAGGTCCGTCTCCAGGGTCCGTGGGCCCGGTGTTTTAAGGCATGTGGGGGAACCCACCGGGCTGAGGCAGGAGGACGAGGGGGAAGTGCGAGGAGACGGGGGAGGGGAAGGGGTCGTCCCAAACCCATCCATCACTGAGAGGCGGTGCCGCCCACCCACAGAAAGGACCGCTGTCATCCTCTCAAACAAACGGCTTCCGATGCCACCCTACAAAACCGGGCAGTGCCATGGGATTCTTGGCAAGCGGTTCCAGTTGACTGGACCGGCTCAAGGGTCTCCAACCAACCAACCAACCAACCAACCACAGGCAAGACTCTCCCTCTTAGCCTTAGCGTCTGACCTACACTGGCATCCTCAATGCACATGTTCCTCTGCTGTTCTTAAGAAAGCCTTCATACATAAGCGAAGAAAGCCTTCATATATAGGTGAAGAAAGCCTTCATATGTGACTGAAAACAGAGTTCTTTTCACGTGAAAATCAGGTGATGCTCTAATCAAGAGGGAAAACAAGAGAACGCTGCAACATTAACATGCAATATCAAGCTGTTTTTATAGTAGTAGTAGTAGTAATAATAATAATAATAATAATAATAATATTTTTTCTGATTGTCCTGGCCTGTAAGCGAGGCTTTGAGATTAAAGTGCTTTGAGGATGCGGTGTGCCAAGCGGCATATGGGACGGAAAATTAGGAAGCAGAGAAGCCAATCAGGGCATATTTAAATTGAGAGCGAACGCGTCTGTCTCTCCTTTGCCAAGGTAACGTCACAGTCACGGTGCACAGACACCCTGAGAGGGGCTTCTCCTTATTGATGCTGGCAGAGAACTGTAGTCATACACAACTGAGACAGATGCACATAAATCATAAACAAATGAAAACAAAAGGCAGGTATCCTCTTCTTTCTTTTTTTCTTTCTTTCCGGCCGACATCATGTTCCTACCCTAAAACGACTCCATCAACGAGGATTTTAATACTTTCCCCACAACTGTTATACAGCGGTCAGAAAAAAAGAGGGCAAGCTTTGAACAAGCCAAACTGATTTCCTTGTCTCCGGCTCCGGAGAGCGCTAGCTGTGAGACTTAGCAATCAGCACCAACGGGATTCTCACAGCGATGAAAAAAAGATTCATCTTTCCTTCAACGCAGATGTTTTTGGTGGAGGTCAATACGAAAGCATGAGCATGTCTGAAATGAATGTGAACGGTGAAATATCCTCAATAAGTGGATTTGATAAACGAATAACAACGCTCGGGTACCGATTCGGTAACCTGCAGTCCAAACTCTTAAAGAAGATCCAACCAGATCTGATCACACGAGCCATTGTAGGAACGTGAAACTCAGCGTGTTTAGCGACGACTGAGCGTTTATTCAGACGTCGTGTATATGCCTTCAAGCACAGAGCAGACCTAACACCGTAAATATAAAACACAGATCGTGAGGGCGTCACAGCAGTCTTTCTGTGTTTCTCTGTGTCCCATTTAAAAAAAACACAAGCTCTTTTGAAAGCCCAGGCTGTTTGAACGCTGTGCTGAAAACTCAGCTTTCACACGTATAAAGACACGATCTCTGCACGGCTGAGTGTTTCAGGCTGACGGTTCCATCTGTGAGGTGAGTCTGCTGACGAACTCTGACCACACAGTAGAATTATAATGATGCATAACTCTCAGAGCCTTATTTTCTTTCTTTCTTTCTTTCACCCCCAGGCTAAGACCTGATTTCCAGCTTTAGCCCAAAGTTAACTGCACTCTGGGACGGGAATAGCACTGAGTTTTGTGTGGGGCTAACCAGCGTCGACTCAACCAGAGAAGAA
>NC_044496.1:4016271-4038771 GCF_902362185.1 Chanos chanos | reverse complement strand
CAAAGCTGTAGGCTCTAGTTCTCCCGCCGAAAACAGAAAAGTGAGAGCGGAGCGGCCGCAGAAGAGGGTGTGAGGAGCAGTGTGTGGTGAAGATGCACTTGAGAAGACACTGCACGCCTCTGTTCTCACGCGGTGCTCAGGGAGAGGCGGTTTGGAGACAAATTTAACGTGTATTAATGGAACTTGCTAAGAATAGAGAGGGTTCTGTTCTCCATTATTTCTGTATAACCTGTTGATCAGCCGAACAGCATCACACAGTGCCCTCCGTTAACTCGTGTTTCATCACACGCGGCTGAAAATTTGACACTCTTTGTATCTGGCGTCCTGGAGTTTGTACGAACGCAATAATTATCCAGGAAGAACTAACCAAAACGAGCTAGCCTTCAGTTTTCTTATACAGGATCAAAATGAGCTCTGGGCAAATGCGCAAGGCAACCCCTTCTACGAAGACCTTTAGACACCCCACCGTTGAACTTGACTGTCAGACCGTTTAAAAACAGCTGTCACAGTCTAACTCTATTTAACAGTCTATAAAGCTTTACAGACGACCTTCATCACACCCGCGCAGAAATATCGCAAGACAAATAGTGAGGAATGTGATAGAGGTAAAGCCTTGGTAAATGTTTCTTTTTTCATGTTGCGTTGAGCAGGTCGCGGAATAAGCTGATTCCTTTTCAACCTCAAAGCTGAAAAACGAAAAAAGTTTTGAAAAATGGGAGGAAACGTGCCTGAGTTCGCTGAAACTGTCCAGAAGTATTAGCATCCGTCGTTAACTTTGCAACGAAAGGATTCTTTTTTTTTTAAACAGTAGCGATATATTCTAGCGTAACGTTCAGTGTGACGTGAGATGACAAAAAACACGCTGTCCTTTTACGTGACTAAATACTCGACTGCATATGCGGTTTAATATTAACTAACAGGCTACTGATATTAAAGAAGCTTGAAGAGAACACTGAAAAAACTGACGAGACCCATAACCCATATGCGGGAAAGACCCTGACTACGTTGCTGTGCCGTCCATTCCATGTGTGACACAGTTAAGATACTTCCGCCTCTGATACACACTACTTTATATTGTGTATTGCCGAATTGATATCTTCATCATTTCAAGTTTGTCAGAATCTATATTTTACACCTGAACAGACAGTGTGAAATATGATCTTACATTACAGTAAAGCAAACTAGTCTATTTATCACATGCTCGTCTGTTGGAACTAAAAAAAACCGCTTGAAACGTTTAAAACAGCATCACTGAAATTTGTTTGATCAGCACTGATGAACAGATCACTCGATCTACCGATCCATAATGAGGAGCCACAAAACTCAAAGAGAAGAAACCAAGTTAGAACTCAGCTTAAGTTTCATCGGTTTAATTATGCTTCCTAACAAAGGAATTAGTTTCTAGCGAAGGCTACTCTAGGACATCCTAAAGTCTTTAAACTCGCTCAATTCAGCTGTATCTGAGAAACCAAAGAATGAGTTTAGCCACGTAGGCGCTGGATGTGTTCTCCTTTGGCGCTCTAACTTAGTGATGCAATATACTTTATGATTTGATGAGACTACGCTACTGAAACACGTGAACGGATGTCAGCAGCGAGAAAAAAACAATACACACACCATATCTTAATAATTTCTTTTTTTTTTTTTTAAAAAAGTAGAATTTTTCACGCCGAGTCATACAGTGCCACAGACGACAGTTCATCATACTGTTTCTTTACTTCTCTTGTCTTCTCTCTTGTTTTTGGCTAAACTTCTTCAAATCGTAGTGTTGCTCCACATGAAAGCGTTCCGAGTTACTTTATAGTTTGTCCATGTCACTGGGTTCACTTGACTTTACACATAACAGGTTGTCATCAGTAAGTACTCACCAATTTATCAACAGAACAAAATACTATCGGTGTGAGATCTGATCCAGAGAGCAAACAGTTTGAATAACCAGGAAAATAACAAGAATATCAAAAGCTGTTTCTTTGTTTCGTTCCTATATTAAATAGCTATTCATATAGTGCATGTCAAAAAAACCCCACGATCATTACTATGTAAAGAATCGTGAAAAAACAAAACCTACCAATAATTATCGCGCACGCACTCATCAGTCCAATTTCTTTCTTTAATGTTACTCTGTCTTTTGCTGGATCTTTTTCGTCCCCCGTATCCAACATCTTTTGTCGTGCCTCCGGCTCATTTTTCCCGCAGTTCTTGCGGTTCCGTTCCTCGGTCCCATCCATATCTGAGACTTTAAAAAAACGCACTGCCTCAAAAGCCCTTGCCCGGTCCTGATATACTGCACTGATGCATGTGGTGCCGCACACGCATGCGCGTCGTCAGCATGTTACAAGTCTTGACCGCTTGCAGATTGGCAAAGCCCTCACCGTTGATACACATATACGCGTGCATATATAAGCAGTGAAGACTTGTATATGTATATGTATATGTACATGTACATGTACATGTACGTGTATATGTATATTTGTGTATACTTTGATATGTATACATATATAGTTCCATGTACAGAGAGAAGCATGTATAAACAGTCAGAGAGCAGTTCATTGGTACATCTGGTGATGACCACATCTTTCTGCTCTGTTGCTCATTGGTATTTCAGTCTTTACTTTGACAGTGAAAGCATTATGGCTTTAAGGAGGTTGGATCCACTGCAAACTCTAAGTATTACCCTTGGCGTTCCACTTGAAATGCTTAAATGGCACGATTTTACTCTGCAAAATATGAATTACTTCTTTGTGGCAAATACTTCTGAGTTTGCTTCGATGCCAACTCTCTCTCTCTTGCACAAACACACCCACTGCAGCTTCAGAAAGGAGAGGGAAAGAGGAGATAGACAGAGGGAGAGAGAGAGGGAGAGAGAGAGATTATATGATTCTGGGTTAGTGAGTTGTCATCAAGCACGACTGTTTACTCCCCAGGCAAAATTTGCATGATGCCTCACACAAACCATCAAATCGACTGGAACTCTTTTCCTCATCCTCTTATTCTCTGTACTCTGTCTGTTCACACTACATGCCACAATTCAGGTCACAATGGAATTTCTTTCTTTCTTTCTTTTTTTTTTTTTCAAATTTTTGATTTTAGAAACCTCGCTGGTTTTGGTATAACCAGGTGGGTACAAACAGGTACGAAAAATACAAACACACCTCAGGAGACCCCCAGGGCCAGGTTTAGCTGGGATGCTCCCTGTAAGGCTCAGAGACTGGCTGGGACTGGTTTTAATCCCTGTTCTCTGTTTCTCTGTTGTGCTGTGTAAGGCCACTCCTCAGAAAGCCCCTCCTTCTCTCTCTCTCTCTCTCTCTCTCTCTCTTTCTCTCTCTTTCTCTCTCTTTCTCTCTCTCTCTCTCTCTCTCTCTCCTTGTGTGTGTAAAAGGTAAGAAAAACAAAGGTGTTCTCTGAGGCCTCTCTGACTCCCAGGAGACAAAGTGCCCGTGTCTGGTCTGCTCCCGTCAGTACTGCAATCGAATGCTGATCCTTTAGAAGGTAATTTGAGGAGGTGACCTTGTGGAGGTTAAGACCAGCAGGTAGCAAATTCAGATAGAAACGTTATCTGTGTTGTGACATCACAGCTTGGGTTGGTTGGACCACAGAGAACAAGCAAACTTGTTAGTACTGTAAACCAGTTTAAACGAACACACATACACACATACTGTGTGCACAGACATGCTAAAGACCATATGTACACACACATACACACACACACACACACACACACGCACACGCAAGCATTGGCACACATCATGATCAAGACGCTCCATGTAAGTGATTCTCTCATTAAGAGTTTCTGCAAATAATTTATTTCATATTGAAACACATATAAGCAAAATACCAGATTAACTAATCCATTTGGAAGTTAAAAGCAAACACACTTGAACTTGAATTTAAAACTCACAGAGCTGCTTAATGGCTCTGAGTCAATATCTGTGTTCACAGTGTGGACCAGTGGACCTGTGTGTTTGTAAGGACAAGGTCTTCACCCACCCTCTCTCACTCTCTCTCTCTCTCTCTCTCTCTCTCTCTCTCTCTTTCTTTCTCTCTCTCTCTCTCTCTCTCTCTCTCTCGCTCTCCCTCTCTCTCTCTCTCTCTCTCTCTCTCTCTCGCTCTCCCTCTCTCTCTCTCTTTCTCTCTCTCTGATGGAGACCCTAGAATGGTCCTGCAGAGCTGTGAAGTCGTGGCAGGCATGGGTTTTTTTTCTCTCAACCAAATGTGAACGAAAGCACAATTAAAATCGGGCCCCGCACTTGGCTACAGCCCCATAAAAAAAAAAAAAAAAAAAGGCGAAAAAACGGGGGCCCAAACAAACAGTGTCGTGGCTTTGTCAGGGAGCAGGAAGACTCAAACACAGGCCACAGTGTGCTGGAGCAGAGGAGGGGAGGAGTCAAGCAGCAAACAAATACATCACAGGAGAGCCTCTGCCACACGCATATGCAGACATATATGGAAACGCACACACACACACTCGCACACACACTCACACACACACGTGCACACACATATGCACACGCGCACACACACACACTCGCACACACACTCACACACACATATGCACACACTTGCACACACACACACGCACACATGCATGCACACACATATGCGCACACACACACACACACACGCATGCACACACACAGCCATAGACACACACACACATAAACACACACACACATAAACACACACACAAGTGCGCGCGGACACATGCACACACACACATGCACGCACACACACAGCCATAGACACACACACACATGCACACTTACACGCACACACAGCTGTTTACACACACACACACACACACACACACACACACACTGGGCATGCACACATAGACACACACACCACTGGCCATCCTGTAGGGATCCTTGATAATATAATACCTTTACTTGTAGAATTCTGGGTGTTTACAGTGAGTTTGTGTGGATTATTGATCGTTCATGGAAACACCCTCTCACACTGAGTGTGGGGGTATAATTCACTCAGGCTGACATGCTAGTGTGTGTGTGTGTGTTAAAATGAATCAGTCTCCACACTGCTACTGCAATAGGCGTCCATATCCATATCAATAGCGATTAGTTCTTCTGGGCTTTCCATACATGTGCTTGCACTTGAAAATACTTGACTGGGAGGTAGAGGTGGAGGGAGAGGTGAATGGGGCAAGTACAGACGCGGTGAATGGGGAGGTGCAAAGGAGGTGAGGACAAGCCAGGTCAGTGCCGTGATTTATTCATTGTAATAACAGAACTCAATGACCACACAGTGCATATGGACAGAATCGCACTGAAAGAAAGAAAACCTGTTTTTGCTTTGTCATCGTGGAGTATTGTGTGTAGATTGATGAAAGGGGTCTGAAAACGTTCTGTATGCGCTGTACATCTGAGACCAACAGATTGTTTTTGTTTCTTTTTCATTAGTGCTGCACATTTATTAGTTGATTTAGGGCATTGAGCAAGACAGATGGGAGACAGGATTATTGATCAGGCAATGAGGTGCTCAATTCAGAGACAAGAGTTAAACTCTTTATTTATTTATTGACTTAGTTATTTAAAGAGAGAATTCCTATTCAGAACCAGCTGTCACTTAGGATTCCCACTGGATAAATGTAGGGAGAGGCATCGTGTTACACTGGTTTGTTGAGAGGACAACAGGCATGTTCCCAGAGTTCAGTTCATCTGTTTTAACATCTCCCTCAGGATTCAGTAGTTCAGTGGAAGAGGAGGGTGAGGTGGATAGATTTGGTATGGCTGTTAATCTGATGGGTTATTTAAGGGATGATACTGAACGACGGCTCCCAGGGGGCGATGAGAGAGAGAGAGAGAGAGTGAGAGAATAAACCTGTCCTGTGGAGTAACGTGGAGGAACTCAAAGACGGAGAGAGGAATGTGACACATGGACTGCATGACGGATAAAAAAACTTCCCAAGTGACAGGCACCGTGACACTCCTGTCCCTCTGACCCCATACATCTCTCTCTCTCTCTCTCTCTCTCTCTCTCTCTCTCTTTCTTTCTCTGTATCTGTCTCTCTCTCTCTCTCTTTCTCTTTCTTTCTCTGTATCTGTATCTGTGTCTCTCTCTCTCTTTCTCTCTCTCTCTTTCTCTCTCTCTCTCTCTCGTGTCTCTCTCTCTCTCTCTCGTTCTTGTGACTTTTCACTGCTAAACAAAACTGGTCACACACATTGTCAGTGCTCTATCCTCCAAATAACCTCCTTAACCACCAACACACACACACACACACCACACACACACACACACACACACACACATGCGCGCACACACACACACACACCACACACACACACACACCACACACACACACACACACACACGAACCACACACACACACACACATGCGCCACACACACTCCGCAAAAAAAAAAAGGCCCTTGAGTGCTCGACTGGACCCCCTTCACCACCCCAAATGGTTGGCCGTGCTCCTGCCCAAAAAATAATTTGTTAAGAGAGCAGCTAAAGTTCTTTGAGAGAAGGCTATGGCTGCATAGCAACAGAACAGTAGTCAGGCAATGAGGCTTGTGCATTTCCTCTTGATCGGGGCTAGCATGGACGAAGCTATTTCTCACCCTGTGCCGCCCAGCGTTCTGAAAGAGAAGAAAACAGACTGTTACAATCTGCTTTGTGCCCCTCCGGATAAAAAAAGAAAAAAGAAAAATGAGCGGAAATTTGTATCAGTGCCGCTCTTAAGGAAAACTCCTCTTTCCTTCTCTCTCTCTCTCTCTCTCTCTCTCTCTCTCTCTCTCACTCCACCTCTAAAAAACCCCAATGCATTAGGTGCTTTGACAATGATCAGTTAGTGACACTGTGTGGTAGGATACAATGTTCCCTGGAGTCACAACTTCATTAAAGTTTCTTGGAATTCTAGCACCTGGACTTGTGATATATATAGAACATATCCAAACCCGTCACTTTTATCGGTTGAAAATGATGTTGTGGCTATAAGCTCAGATGTGAACCCATGATTTTGGTAGGTCCTCAATCTATGTAGTTTCTGTAATAAATGTAAAACATGAGCAAAGTTCAGAGTAAAAGATGTGGAGTTACTAGAAATGGTTCACTGAATTGAAGTAGGCTGCTCGAAAAATAAATGCGTTCTGAGATTAACTCAAGAATATACATTCTCACACGGTACGTTCAAGGAACTTGGTGCCAGTTTCACAGAACAGCTCTTTGAATTTGCTTGAATTTTGCCCCACCTTGTGGTAGAGTCACAAACACACACGTTCGTACAGGTTGTTCTCGAGGCAAAGGTTAGTGCTCGCGGTAGGGGCCGTCACAGTAATGAACGCCTCCAGTGTCCTTTACACACTACATTACCGGTTTTCTTTTCTTTTCTTTTAGCGCTTAATTAAACTGCTTAGACAACGTCAAAACCGCGTCAAAATCAGACCGGTCGGAACCGTCAAATTCCAATCGTGGGTTCGGCACCATAAGAATGCATTTGTACAGAATATCCACCTCAGCATCCACCATCCGCAAAATATGAGTGTAGTGATGACGATATCGATGTCTCATTATTTATTTATTTATTTATTTATTTGTCAATCAATTTTAGAGGGGAAACCTTGAGTTAAAAATTGGGATATACATTCCACCTTGGGTAAACGCGTGACGGCTACGACGATAACATGAGAAATCTGCATTTGTCCGTATTTTTAGCACGTTTGAAGAGAAGAGGGGAGTGAGCGAAGCATGAGGTACTGGGAGACAGAAATGGTGTTTAAGGGGAAACGAAACTAAACGAATTTGAACTTGGAGATGGGATGTGGGGGATGTGAAGCGCACAGAGAGGCTTAAATGCCACGAATCAATGACTGTTTCTTCTGTTTGTTAAAATGTGGACGTGGTTTGTTCAGTTAATTACATTTGATTGTTGAATAAAGTTTGCATTGTGTGTGTGGGTGACACCAAGACAACAGAGCCGGTCAAACGCTCGCGGTATGAGAGTAAGTCATAATTAACAGCCTCGTTTTACGGAGCCGACGGCAAAAGCAAGACAGGGCTGAATGACGTTTGTTTTCCGTGGTAGCTAAGAAACAGGGCACTGTAATCTACACTGTATTTAAAAACGTATAGTGAATGATCCTCTGTCCAAGAACAGGATGCGTCCCACTGCTTAAAAAACTGTCAAACGGACGCACGTTCCTCTAATAATAATAATAATAATAATAATAATAATAATAATGATATTTATTTAGAGCCCAATATCACTATTTATAGTCTCAAAGGGCTTTACATGTTTATAACAAAGTCAAATCAAAATTATATTATGCATAAGTTCGAGAAAATAGATAAGTCTTTAGTCTTGTTTTAAAGGTATTGAGAGAGCTTGCTTCTCTAACTTCTTTAGGTAAACCATTCCAAAGGAAGGGAGAGCGGTAGGAAAAGACTCGGTTGCCAGCGGACTTCTTTTTAACTCTTGGAATGACTAATAATCCAGAATCTTGAGAGCGCAGGGTGCGAGGTGGGTTATAGGGTGTAATTAAGCCAGACAGGTAGGAAGGCGCAAGCCCATGTAAAATTTTATATGTTAACAAGAGGACCTTAAAATCTGCCCTTGCATGAATTGGGAGCCAATGAAGGGAAGCCAGGACAGGGCTAATGTAATGTTTATCAGTCATTTATGTTCAGCAGGATCAGTTTATTTGATGTGAAAATTACAAAGATAATGGAAGATGCATGAAACATCCCGGTGCACAGTGCTGCTCATAGCTCAGGTTGGAAGAAGCATCTCTTCTTTTACTCTTGAAAGAGCAACACAGACACAAATATAGCCTCAGTTGTTTCGATTCGTCGATTCCCTTGAGGGAGAGAGGCAGGAGACGCGGGATTGGGTCAATTCTGGTCTCAGCGCAAGGAATTCATGCAGTTTCAATCAGCTGTATAGGAAAACTGTTCACACGAAACAGAGCAGTTTTCTCTTAACCTTGTTAAGCAACTTAATAGACACTCAGCCTTGTCAGAAATACGAACGTCTAAGTAGACAACCGAGTTAACCAATGCGATCAGACTGTATAATCTGAAACAAGTGAGACTTAGTTATACAGTTCCTCATCTTATGGATTTTAATGTAGCCTGATACGAGACATTTCAGCCCTGGCCTGAATTCAGAGTCGATCCACTGTATGAAAAAGCCCAGTCTGTCTCATACTGAGTAGGTTATGAGACATTTATCCTGTTTCCCCAGATTTTAACTGTGCCAAAATGTCCGTCTGTTTCTTAATGACTTTAATATCCACTTTCTACACTACATAAGCCCTTTGGCTCCCACGCGGCAAAATAAAACCCGAAATAACCCCGCTAAGCGCAGTTTTAGAAATGCTGCTCTCGTGAGAAACAAAACACACGTGATCACTGGCCCAATTTTCTCTAAAGCTGCACTTTGTATCAGAATAACTGTGTTAATTTGTTTAAACGTAACTTGTGTAACCTGAGTTCTTAAGTGGCATCAAGCCACTTAAAGCCCCTATCTGAAGTTCGCAAAAAGGAACTAGGCCTACTTTAAGACACTAGATGGCGCCATTGTTCACAACTCTGCGCTATGCTACCAGAGCGGTTTACCTCTTTCACGCAGTGGGCCTACGTATTGTTCATGTTTACTGGTTGAATCTCTGTTCATACACTGATCAAGGTTCTACAGTAGGCATTCGAGTAAAGTCCAAAATATTAATTTTCATTGACTCTTTGAGACGACTGCAGCGAACCTAAAGTGTCAGTGTGTCTTACTACATGATGATGTAAAATGTAACATCGGTACACTCTGCTCAAGTGAGGCTCCACAAACTTTATATGTAAGTTATGAAGCCATAGCGCAGTTAACAGAACCAAGGCGGCTTTTTTAAAACGCACATTGCAATAGCTGTATTCGCTGTATTCGTATAACACGTGAAAGTGATGGCACTGTTCATAAAACATACACTTTACTTTGAAAGACTGATTGCAAAACCCTGGGTTAACTGACAAATAAATAATTTATATGCTTCATGTGCATTTTAACTTTTTCATTGCTTAGCTGAGTTAATAGACACACAGAGACACACAGACACACAATAGGAATGCTTCTCCCACTCTGTGACCTAGCCCTTTTTGCAGCCTTCAGTATGAGTCAGGAAGACTCAGTCTAAAATGCTCGTGCCAAAGCCTCAGAAATGTGACCTTGTGGGGCTACACAGAAACCATGGTAATGTGATTTCTTTAGACGCGTGAATAGACGTTCAGATGCCGGACAATGATAGGACTGGCAACGGTTGCTTGGTAACCACAGAATACATCTCTCTTAGAAACACCTTTTCAAACGTTTCTTTTCAAGGTTGCTCTGTTGGACATGCTTACATCCATGCTTAGAAATCGCCAACATTTGGTTGTATGATTCATTCAGTAACTAACCCAGGACTCTGTTGATGAGGAAAAAATAAGGCTGTTTTGGGTAACAGAGAGCTGATGTAGATATGCCAGCGTGAACAGGCTGTGTCACTGATCAGCATTTCATCATGGAGTTTGACAGAGAATACTGACCTCTTGGCCAGCCATTCCAGAGAACCCCGAAAGACTCTGAGTTAACTGATTTAGTATTGTAATGACCTATGTGTTGTTTGATGTTGTGTGCGTGATATCATTACAGTATTAATTCAGTAATCATATATTATCTCGTGGACTTCATTCAGCATCTTAAGCCAAACCTCCGTACTGTTCCAGCACCCGTGCAATGTCTAACAGAAGTCTACGATGTTTAGATATATTCTGACAAAACCGAACACCGAATTTAATCTTGTGGGTTCAAGCTTTGCAACTTTTCAAATGTAACTTATTTTCTGCTGCAAGACAGTGTTTACATTCTGGTCGTCATTGTGAGCGCGCACATACGCCTATATTTTATGGTATTCATAGCTGGCACGTTTATCAGGTAGGTCCTCTAGTGCCCCACCCAACGAAGTCACCCTGTACACAATTGTCGTCACTCTTTCGGGGCGGGGTGAGAGCTATGGTAATAGCGATTCCTGAATGACACTTTCATACGCTGAGAGAAGGATCTAGACACTAGCTCGCAAATTTGAAGCGCTTTGGAACTCGCACCTGTTGACTTACAGGGGCATCAAACAATCTTTTTTTTCTCTAACTTTCTGAGTATCATCGAAGCTTTCCGCTGAGATTGAGGATTCAGATATGACGGACGCTCTCATACCCAACGGATGCAAGAACAATGGAGCGGTGGAGAACAGTCAATTTAGAAAGGTGAGAAATGAACGAACGTTTTGATTATCTAACGCGAAGTCTTGATTACCTCAGAACGCACTTTAGTTCCAGCTGTCAGTCATCCTACCGCGATTCGCACTCAACCGAACACTGGTTATTTTATGCCAGTCTAACTGGATTAGTTTTGTCGAAGTGTTCAGAGTGATGATAAAACAGAGCACAAAGTTTTTCGGTAGTTTGCTTGTTTTTCGGCTTTAAACGATGAACTTTGGTATAAATACAGCACAACTGTTTCTCAGCAGTAGATTTGTCAAATAAAACGAAACGGTTAGAGTGTCAGTACTCGTAAATGAAATATTTAACGAAATAGCAAGAACCGACACGGTTTAAACATAAATTTCGGGTTGTTGTGAGTGGACGCTGAGGGAGGCATGGGCGCATCACGCTTTCCCGTCGTCAGTCACTTAGTATTCGAGTTTGATCAGTCCGCGTATAGTGGGAAATATGGATCAGTGGTGTAAAGATTTCAGTCGATTGGCTCCAAGTTTCTTGCAATCTTAATCAACGGTAGGCGACCCAGGTAGAAGATAACTGTTGTGAACAACTAGCATACGCAAATATAAAGTTAGTATGGTACATTTAGTGGGCCTGGTCATTTTTCAGCGGCTTAATTAATAGCTGTATCTGAGTTGGGGGAGATTTAACCGATGTGAATGTCACACATTTGTCACACATTTGATATAATATCAGTAAGGTTTAACCGAAACTGAGCTCAGTCTTTTGTCGTTAAAATCTGATATTCATGAGATGAAAAGGTGACGACTGTGTCACGGGAGGGGGTTCACGCTCAGCAAGTGGACAACCTGAGTTACGTTTCATGAATTCCACAGGGCATTTATTCCCCCTGCGAATTCCATGTACCATCACTCCCCGCGCCCAGACTACGGGAGCACTGGCCAACGGCCACGTCAATTACTCTTTTCTATGATCTTGGTGCGTGTGAGTGTAATTAGTGGAGCTGGGATGAGAGTTTGTGGTGACACATTTGGTTGACGCGTACTTAAACGTGTAAATATACCTGAAAGTTGTTGTAAATATTAACGGTCCGTAAGGTGAAAGAAGAACAGTCATAGAGTTCATTCGCGTTAGGTTATGTTCTTGTAACTTGCCTCGTTAAAATCCATCAACAAATCTGACTCTGCCTTTAATTTAGGTGCCTTTTACAAGCGCCCCGTGGCCACTCAGCGTAGTGACGTGTAGTCTTTGATTCAAGTGCATCGTAATGTGTTGTTCAGTTATTTCTCCTTTGCTGTGTCATTTTCGCTAGAGAAACCAGTGCAGTCACATAGTTGAGTAGGCGCCTGGATGTTTTTACAGTCAGCTGAGTTAAACTGAGCTTTGCTTTGATTAGAGCTTTTGTCATGAGAGAGCCCTTGCCTCCTCATCTCTGCTATATCCGCCTGGTTGTGTTGTCATGCATTTCCTGTCTCTTGTGTGATCAGAGGTGGTCAGTTATTGACCCGACTGGCGTGTCCGCTCGTGTAAATGAGTGAACGCTCAGTTAAGAAGCAAACGCACAGAGCACGTGTATTTCGGAGAGCCGTTCTAATTCTAGAACAGTTTTGTGGACTTTAATTTTTTAAAACAATACTTGCAGGGAAGTTAGTTGGATTCACAGATAATCAAAAAAATAGTCTGATTTCTCTTCAGATTTACGAGCGTTTTCTTCTGTTGCCTCTTAGTCCCTTTTCTATTTTCCATTTTCTTGGTGGAGAAAATGGTCTCAGTAATTTACAAGACAGTTCGTACAAATGAGGCGCGTTCCCAGGCTGCAGATAATCCAGCGCGGTGTGGCGGTTTTGGGTCGGATCCGAACAGGACTGCTGCGGCCAGGGAGAGAAAAGCAGATTCTGCATGTTTTCTGCTCTCTCTCTCTCTCTCTCTCTCTCTCTCTCTCTCTCGTTCACGGAAGAGTCTGGGAGCCGACTAACATAGCAGTCAGAACCAAACACTCTGTCAGAACCAAAGCCACAGACAGAAATGAACAACATGTGCTTTGGCTTCAGTTCTCGCAGCCTGTACACGGCTACATGTACTGTAAAGAGAAAAAAACCGCACCGTGAGTTTCACACTGTGATGTCTGAATCAGTACAGTGAGTTTATGATGACTAATACGCAACCCAGTTCTCTCCTCAAACACAGAAAGACACTGACAGACAGACAGACAGACAGATCAACTTTGTGGTGTAGAGGCTCTAGAGTTGCCTTTTGCCAATTGGCAAAATAAAATGTATTTTATTTTCCATCAGTATGGGCTCGTGTTACGCTAGAGTCCGCACTCTGTGTTAGGGTCAGTTTTGCAACCCTTTCTTGCCATAACCCTCGGACATTTCCTTTTAGTCCGAGCCATGTTTGTGAACAGTTACACAACACTGAGGGTCAAGCCCCTTGCCCAGAAAGACTCTCTCTCTCTTTCTCTCTCTCTCTCTTTCTGTGTAAGTTGGGCAGTAAACGGGGGTATGTAAGAGTAAGGAAATATGTGCCATGGCTCTAAATGGAGTCTGTTGTCGGTGCACTCAGCAGAGTTTTGTGTAGGCTGCTGTTAATTACTGAATGGCTTTGTCCACTTTCTCCGCTTCTCTGTATAAGCCCCCCCCGCACCCTGTCGGTTGTGAAGGCTCTTAATGACTGGCGGGCCAGCTGGTCAGCTCTGCATGGCTGAGCTTTGGTCACTGTTCCAGAATGCTCCAGATTGTTTTTCCGTGCGGGGTCTCTGAAGTGCCACTGGAGGCATCGGAGTAAAGCTCTTTATCCGACCAAAAAAAAAACTGGACTGTGTAGTACAACCACACATTTTATTCTGCGGGTTAGTATTCCCTTTGGTTAAAATTGACTCAGCTTGATATTCTACTACATGGGATTTCTTAGCCTCCTGAAATAGTCATTTTAGTTCAAATATCCGTCCTGTTAATCAAGAAAGCCAAAGGGTAGCTTTGGAGTCTGTGATAGAAATACGTAAACCTCAAGTTCTGTCAGGTGTGGATGGGTTTGTTTCCCAAAATGTCTTCACAGCCCCCCCCCCCATCTCCTTTCTGATAACATTAGGTTATTGTTCGCTGAGACTTCAGTTTCCTGCCCCTCTGCGGGATTTACCTCTATGGATGTTTGTTCAACTCCTCTCTGTTCCTTTTTCTGCCGAGTCATTTGCCTCTGTGTCACTACTCTGCTCTAATGATGCCCTAATGATGCCCTAATGCAGATGGGTCGGGGTGCTGTCTGTCTGACAGGTCTGTAGGAAGTGTTCGTGGACGGTCAGCGCGAACTGGTGGTCCTTGATGGACATTTAATGAAACGTTTGGATAAAATCTTACACGTTATGCTCTGACCGCTCTCTGTTATGGGCGTGTCGCTGAGCTGGTAGGTTTCGTTGTTCTTTTCTCAGAGTAGTCGCCTTAGATAAGACCAGCGAGATTTTCTTTGTTCTAACCCTCGGCGTGATAAACTTGACCCGTCCAGCCAGTAATCGTCCTTTTATGGGGGTATTGGCAGTGTCCTGCAGCTGTCATCCTGTCTCTGATTATACTCATAATCTCTGACATAATCGCTGTGCAATGATTTGTGCCCTCCTGGTCCTGACACACCTGAGTGGTGGTGTCAGCCTTGTGACTGAGTCATCACTGAGGACATGACTGGGGTAACTCATTTACGCTGACCTGTGTGTGTGTGTGTGTGTGTGTGTGTGCGCGCTGATATAGCCATGTCTTTCAGAGTACACTGTCCTGATAACTGGAGAACAGACAGTGAGACATTGGTGGAAGAGTATGTGTGTGTGTGTGTGTGCCGGAAGGGACAGATTGTTTACCGTTTCCTTAATGACATCACAACTCGCTGTTTTTTTTTTCTTGTGCTTCTCAAAACATTCACTCAGTGTTCTTTGAAAGTGCTTTGAAGACCCTGGCAAAGGCTCAGCTGGTACGGAGATGCATGGCTTTGTCTTAAATATCTCACTTTTGTCCTCAGTCTAGTTTCTAGACCAGTCAGATCCGAAAAAATGACATATGTTTGTATTTTCTCTCTCCCTCTCTCTCTCTTTCTCTCAGGGTAACAATCCTTTACTCCAGACTGGTCGCAGTAAGCTGCAGAATAGGAGGGCCAGTCTGAACCAGCAGATCATCAAACAGATGAGGATGAGAGCAGGTGCAGAGAATCTCCTCAAGTAGGTCCACTTCAGATACACACACGCACACACACGCACACACACACACACACACACACACACACGCACACACACACACACACACACACACACACACACGCACACACACACACACACACACACACACACACACACACCTACACAAGTAGGTCCACTTCAGATACACACACACACACACACACACACACACACACACACCTACACAAGTAGGTCCACTTCAGATACACACACACACACACACACACACACACACACTCTGGCCTGCATTCATGTTCTTTGTCCTGTGTACTTGTTATTTTTTGTACACACACACACACACACACACACACACACACACACACACACGCACACACTTGAAAATCAAATATTTTGAGAACCTGACCTTCAGCGCTCACCTGTGTTTGTGTCTTTTTGTCATATACAAAGGGCTGGCCGCTGTAACCTTGTGATAGTGCCGTAAAAGAACCCGTTACATAACTTTCTATCCTGTTAATGAAGTACCAGCATGTTTTAAGGCTTTATTCTTCTTAAGCCTGTGACAGAAATGTCACTGAGCACTTTGACAGGGAAGGCTTAAAAAAAAAAAAAAAAAAAAAGCCCCAGAAAACTCGCAGTGATGAAATTCTCGTCCGTGGCATTCTTGCTGATGCACAGCCCCGGACCTGAAACTGAGAACTTGTACCTGTTGAAAAGGCTTTTGACAAACGGCTATTGTACGGAGAGGATGACTGGGCCCGGAGAGAATGCGGCGTTTCTTTGTCAGGTCTCTGTACAGGTCTCCTCGCCCTGAGGCGATGCAGACTTTAGATCCAAGGCACGCTAAACTTTTTTTGTGTGTGTGTGTGTGTAGTAACTCGCGTGTGTCATTTGACACTCCTGTAATTATGGCAGATATTTAGCATAGTCATTTGAAAGTAAAATGAGGTGATGAGGAACAAGGAAAAGCAGAGGGTTCACCACCATGCCGGCATCCTAACCATCGCTGGCCAATCACAATCGAGCTCTGCATGGGTGATATGGGGTGGGATGGAGGAAATCTTTCTTTTTCTTTTTTTTTTTTCCGACTGTCCTCAGATTGTGAGATATAGAGTCATAGTTCCTGTCCAAAAAAAAAAACCCCAACCAACCACAGATAAATTGTTCCTCACAGTCACCTTCACAGATTTTACCCATAATCCTCAGCCTCCGGAAAGCCCCGCAGAGTTGTAAATGTATTTGTGTTTGTGTCCCGTAGCTCATTAAATGCAGGGGCTCTTTGCCGTGAGGTGCCAGGTTCTTAGTTTCCTTGGAGACATTTCGTTGGTCTGTTGTCTCCATGGCGATAACATACACACCCATCGTTTAGTCTTCAGGAGCACGGCGTGTGATTGGTCTGTTTGACGTCATTACGGCTATTGCTGTGTTGTGTTGTTGAGCAATAAGGGTTAAGAGTGGTTCACTCTGCCTCTGATGCGTTCGCAGTCTGTTCAGCTGATTTGTAATTCTTTATAGCTACAGTTTGGTTCTGTCCTGTGTTTAACAGACAGAAACAGAGGGGTAGCTCATTAAAGCCAAACTGCCTCCGAGGGCTCCATTTCGGCTCTGGCCAAAGCCGCCGTTGAGGGTCCGGCTGAGTTAAAAAGGCCAGCCAGCTAAAAGAAGGTATTTAACAGTAGGGGGGGGGGCTTTAATCATGGACTGTTTTCTCAGTTTCCAGGTTTGATTTCCTGCTGTGTGTGTGTATGCGTGTGTGTGTGTTAGTGAGCGTATGTGTGTGTTAGTG
Source organism: Chanos chanos (assembly GCF_902362185.1). Taxonomy (NCBI): domain Eukaryota; kingdom Metazoa; phylum Chordata; class Actinopteri; order Gonorynchiformes; family Chanidae; genus Chanos; species Chanos chanos. The sequence continues at coordinate 4,021,588 of NC_044496.1, read as the reverse complement.
AGTGAACATATGTTTTTGTGTGTGTGTGTGTGCGTGTGCGTGTGTGTGTGTGTGTGTGTGTTTCTTCACAGTAGACTTCCCTAATACCTCACATCCTTAAGAACAGGCCTGTATAGTGGTAATCCTCAGTGTTGCTCTGAGCAGAAATCTGCCTTTTTTTTTTTCATTATTATTCCCTCATCAGGGTGGATTTGGAGTTTTGGTCTCTCTTAAAAAACAAAACAAAACAAAAAAAAAACCCCTGATAAACCAGGAGTAAAAGGGAACGCAAACACGTAGAATTTCGGTCAGAGGCAGACGTCTGGGGTCAGACATTCAAATCTGTCCGCCCTCTTAATCAAGGCAGGTACCTTTTCACACTGAAGTTGTTTTCTTCTGCAGTAAAGATTAGTTAAAGTCTATCCGCTTACGGACGCGGGAACCATGCTAACGGCTTTCCCTTAGTCAAATTAGACTGTTACAGATATACTGCACCGCAGTTCCCTCTGGGCTGTGTGCAAATACCCAGTTAAAATAGAATCCTAGCTGCTGTGTCACAATAGGACTGAGCTGTTTGTGTGTGTATGTTGTGTGTGTGTTTGTGTGTGTTTGTGTGTGTATGTTGTGTTTGTGTGTTTGTGTGTGTGTGTGTGTGTGTGTGTGCGTGTGTGTAAAACTACTGTGGAAAACTTTGAGCCAGCTCATATCTGTCTTTGATTAGACCAGTCTGAGTTGCAGCAGCAGCAGCCCGGCTTCTGCATTCCTGCCAGTCTATTAGAACACAGGAGGGGCCCGTTGTCAAGAGTGACTTATTGAAATAGGACTCTGTGTGTGTGTGTGTGTGTGTGGGGGTGTGTAGATGTGCATGCGTGCATGTGTGGGTGTTGGTGGGTGTGGGTGTTGGTGTGAGTATGTGCAAGTGTAGGTGTGAGTGTGTGTGTGTGTGTGTATGTGTAGTTGTAAATCTAGGGGAGCCAGCATCAGTATAGGTGTGTGTTGTCAGGGACATGCCTGAAAAAGTGCAGTTTGTGCGACATAAAACTGTCACTGTACATGTCCGGAAGTTTCCACGCCACCCTCTCATGTAGAATATGTTAATCAGGTAAGTATTTATGAGTCAACTAGAGTGAACTCTCTCTCTTTCTCTCTCTCTCTCTCTCTGTCTTTCTCTTTCTTTCTCTCTCTCTCTCTCCAATTCTTGTTATCTCTACTTCTCTTGCTCCCTTGAACCCAGACACTCTCTTTGTCTCTTTCTCTTTCTCTCTATCTCCCCCTCTATCTCTCTGTCTGACTCGCTCTTTCTGTCGTTCTTTCTTTCTTTTTCTTTCTTTCTCTCTTTCTTTCTTTCTTTCTTTCTCTCTCTCTCTCGGTCTGTGTGTAAGGAAGTAAGCAGATGCTCATGGCATTGCCTTGTTCGTGTCATTCTCTCCTTTCTCTCAGAGCTGTGGTTTAACCTGTCTGTCCTGTGCCGTGTCGATAGTTACACCCTGCCAGGCCTCCTGAGTGACAGTCAAACACTACGCCTCTCTCACACAAGCTCTTACTCCACATCCCGCTGCCCTAGAGCGGTCTAGAACCATAAAGCGATATTTAGAAAGTACGCGTTGTAAGTCCATAGAAGGAGCACAGGGCCATGACATGACCCGTGTTATACTTTAACAGCAGAGACTCACGGCCCAGGTCAAACAGAAGTGGAACAGCGGTGTAGACTGAAAACATGGGACGCTGTTTGACAGGAAGTGCCTTCTAATGTAATGTCACGGCCTTAGACTCAGAGTCAAAGTCTAGAGACCACGGTCACATCCATTACCGTCTCACGGGTCGACCGTGTCTGACTCTGCTCGGGCGTCGTGTGAGGGGGAGAACTTGCCACATGTAGAGTGCTGTATGTAAACACAGAACAAATTTTTTTTTTTTAATCAGAGGAAGCTTCTTTAACTTTTTTGTTTTCATTTTCTATTTCTCTCTCTCTCTCTCTCTTTCTCTCAGACACACACACGCTCACTATCTCTTCCCTCTCATGTACAGTCCGTGATGCTCAGTCGTAGATTAAAGTCTGTGAAGCTCCAGGTGAAATGATTCACTGAAAGATCTGCGGTCTGAATGCCGCCTCACCTTGAGACTGTAGGTTCAGACTGGATCCGCGCTGGTGCTCTGACCAATCAGAGGTGACGTAAGCTGTGACACACTTTGACCGGAAGAGTCCATACAGTAATCACGGTGATTAGTCTCTGCGCGATTAGATGGTTTTACAACAGTGATTATCCACTCTCTGAGTCATATACTGTTTAACGCTGCCCCAAAAGGTCTCTGTGGTCTCAATGACACACAATGGACTTCACTTCTCTAGAGAGAAATGAAGGCACAGGATAAAGGATAGCTTATTCAGAAACCCCTTGATGAGACCAAACCTTTTCGAATGAAGTAAGACCCTCCCTTGCTTTATAAGTTCATTCCAGGCTAACGTGTGTGTGTGTAACGTGTAAGTGTTTTTGCAGTTGGGCCTGCTGAGGTGTCGGTGTTTTGTGTAAAGAGTGTGTGCCTGGGTGATCGTTCTGTCTCTGTGTGTGTGTGGTTGTGTGCAGCATACCTTCAGACCACCTGCTTTTCTCCCTCAACCCGCCTGTCACTCACGTCTCACTGATTGACAGATCGGGGAGGTCAGCTGTGACTGGTTGACCGGGTCACGGGTCATCCGTCCCTGTCTGTGCTCAGGTCAAAAGTTCAGCGTGGGAGTGACGGTCTCCACTGAAGAATTAGGTGTTTGTGTGTGTGTGTGTGTGTGAGTGTGTGTGTGAGAGAGGGAGAGAGAGAGAGAGAGAGAGAGAAACACTTACTTGTTTAAGTGCATAAGCATTGCCGGTGCTTTATTGTGGCTGTTCTTTTTTTTTTTTTTTTAATTAACTGGAGCACTTTGAAGGAAAGAAAACTACATGTCCAGACATGTTTGTCTCTCCTGTATTGCCTCAGTGAGTTGTGACTGTGTTTGATCAGGGCTTTTGGAGCGCCGTGCACCTGCGAGTGCTCTAGACCTTCTCTTTGACTGGTCGTGTGTGCCGGTTTTATGGCCTCTCCGCTGAAAAGCCTGAAAGGGGCGTCTGCTGTGGTTCTGTACAGTACAATGGAAGCTGTTTTATCTCACGCCCTGCACACTTACATTCAACACACACACACACACACACACGGCATAAATACAGGCACTGTGGCATGTCAGTCATTGTAATGTTGTTGCTCTCTCACCACACACTGACTTATCGGCTGCCACACCCTCTCTCACGTCCCCTTCCACAGAATGTCTGCCATGTCCATAATGCTATCTGCCACTGACCCTGTGTTCAAAGAGGTATTTTCAGCACGAGCAGAAACAGGGCTGGTTTATGTCTGAAATAACCTGTCTGTGTTAAGTCCTGTAGTGGAAATTAAACAGTGTTTCGGGCTGAATCGTGAGCGATGTTTGTCTTGTTTTATTTCATGTCATAGTTTCATACTATCGTTGGCCTGAGAGCTGTCCAGTCCACGGCCCTGAGCGATCCATTGGGTTTTTCCTTTGGCTCTGAATGGTGTTGTCACAGAGGCACTGCGAAGCTCCTAAGCATTGTTGTTGTTTTTTTTTTTTTTGAAGGTGGATGTGAAAGGATGATTGTTCTCTGTGCTGTGCACGAGTGTTTATCTCTCTTTTCTCTTTTTCTTTCCGTTTCCAGGGCAACTTCTAACAATAAAGTGCGTGACATGGTGGTGCTGGAGTTGAGCTACGTCAACTCCAACCTTCAGCTTCTTATGGAGCAATTGGAGGGTCTCAACAGTTCTGTGGAAGTCTACCAGGATGTGCAGTGAGTACAATCACACACACAGACACACACACACATACACGCGTGGGCACACACACATATGCACACGCACACTGACAGTGGTGTTTGGCTATTCAGTGACATATATTATTCCAATACAGTAGCTGACTGAAGTTGCTCCCAGTGGAATATGCTGGAATATGTAGTACTATACTGTATACACATGTCTGCACTCTCTGCATCTCTATAAACAGTCTCAGACAGGAGTTTCCTCTTACATACCCTTTAATACATGACTGTAAACTTGGCCTGAAAGGTTCATGAGAAGCCTGTAAGCAGCACACACACACACACACACACACACCCCCACACACACACAGGTTTGGAATGGCAGGGAGGGAGGTATAGCAGATCCTGGTATGCTGTAATTAGACTGATGTGTGATGAGACAGCACTCCTCACTTTTAAACATGAATCACAAAAGAGAGGAAGCGTCAGAAAAAGATGAGTTTGCGCTGCAGTTCTTGACCGACCTGTTTCAGGACCTGCGGGGTTGAGTGATGACGAGCCTGATTGATCGAGATTAGCACTCTGAGATAAACAGCTGTGCGAGACAGAGAGAGAGAGAGAAGTGGCACAGTGAACGCGACGGATAAAAAAAAAAAAAAGAAGTCGTGTCTTATCTCGCGGCAGGTGGGCAGGCGACTTTGGGCCGCGTGCTTTGGATCTTCACGTGTATTTTTGCGTCTCGTATCTGCCATTCCATTCAAATGAAGCGTGTCAGTGTGCTGGTGCAGGAGGCCATGAGGAAGCACCAAAATTTCCCCCATAAAGTCTGAGAAACCGAAGTGATAGAAGTTGTTTCAGATGATGTTTGGGCTGATGGCGGTGCATTGTAGGAATGTTCGTTTGCGTGCGCGCGTGCGTTCATGAGTGCGTGTGTTTGTTTGTGTGTGTGTGTGTGTTTGAGAGAGAGAGAAGGAGAGAGAGTGTGAGTCTAGTAGGTATTCTTACAGATCCAGAGAAAGACGTCTGTATTCACGCGACGTGCCTCTCAGGGAGAATCTGCGTCTCCCATGGCGACCGAATAAAAAGAACGTTGAGTGGTCAGATGGCATTGAGTGGTGCCCTGAGCAAGCGTTTCCGTGGAGACGGCTACGGTCTGGGTTCATTCCTGCCCTCTCTAAGTCTACTCTTCAGACAGGCTTTGCTTTCGGGGGGGGGAGCGGGGTGATTTGCGGTTCCATACAGCCCGTCTGAAAGGACCAGCGTTCGCCTGGCAGGCTTTCTCAGACGGCGTTACCGGTGCCCAGTGAATTTCTGTGTAAATCCATGCGATTATGGCAGTGCTCTAGTTGTGGCTCAGAGGAAAGGATTTACTCCAACACTCTATGTAGTATCAAAGTCTGACTTCGTTCAAGGTTTGTGCCTGATTTTGTGCAAGTCTTAAATTCCCTTTGGAGAATCTCCAGAGGTTCGTTCAACCACCTGCTGTCACGTGTGGTTTTTTTTGTTTTTGTTTTTTTTTAAAGAACATGTTAATTGTAACG